>NW_020525425.1:0-31386 GCF_003368295.1 Carassius auratus | reverse complement strand
GACGCGGGAGTTATTCCATGCATTAAACAGGTTGAGGTTAAACGTTCTTCTCCGTCTCATTTAAACAGCCTGTCACGTGAGACACCTAAGTGACGTCACACATTCAGGATTCTTCTATGTAAACACATGCAGAATCTGGTCCGACTGAAAAAATTTAGCATGGTAAGTGAGCACAGAATGAAGAGCGTTTGCTGTAGTAGTGTTATGCACTAGATGCTTCTCGGGGAGCTGGCTAAATGGATCAGTCTGATTAGTTCTCAAGTGACCTCCTCCGGAGTGGGGCCGTGTATCACTGGCTCCATTTTCCATGTGTAGATTAAATAGACCCAGCAGTGGAGGATTTGGCTTAGGGTTCAGCACTTTGTCGCCTCCCATCTACTTTGGTAGATGGGGATTCATGTGCATTGAAAAGGTTTGCTTGGGCTGTTGACCACATAAAAACAGGCCTGTAAAAGTAAGGAGAGTGCACATGGAGCAATTCAATTCATTATCTCAAGTCCCAATGTACTTTGAGTATGCCTAAATTCCATTGAATAGACTTAGAGAAGCACTAAATCTTTCCTATAGTACATTTTTTATTATTTTTATTTGTTCTTATCTTGGCCATAGGCAGCACAAATTTTGATGAATTACACAAATGAGGATATATGCTATTTTTCATTTTTTTTTATAATAATTGAATATTAATATTGGTGAGATTTAGTCCAGCTGAAATAGTTTTGAGTTAACTTCTGATTTTGTATCTCTGGAAATTAGTGATATATGACATTATATTATGTTGAATATCTTTTTTTTTTTCATCTATTTGGTAATGAGAATTTGTGGACACATTCATGTTTTAAATTTGTGGAGTAAAAATTTTATTTTTATTTTGAAGTGAAAATATAAAGTTAGACACTTGAGGTAAGATGGCCCCTCTAGAAGTGGCAGCATAATGACCAAGTGGCATACTATTATTGTTTATTATTATTAGTAGTAGTAGTAGTAGTAGTAGTAGTATTGTTGTTGTTGTTGTTGTATTTTTCAGTAATTCCACAAATTACATATACATTTCAGACATATTTGCTTTTCAATTGAGTGAAATAATTTGATTTGAATTCATAGTGTTGCTATTAAAACGAAAACCATAAAAACTAAGTCATTGATATATTTACTTTTCAGATTAATCTTTGAATACATTTACATGTTGTGCTGTGACAACTAATTTAGCGATTTATATTTATTTCCCTTAATAGCACATTAGCTGATTAAGCTAAATGATTAAGCTAAATTTATTTTAATATGTTTATATTTAAAAGTAAATGAGCATTTCAAGAAGCAAGAAAGCTTTTTGGTAAAAACCAAAACTTATGTTTAATATTTTTTTTCTGGACAATATAAATAAATTTAGATTTAAAATATAGAAAATTGACTCCCAATTTTGGAAACGTATATGATATAATAACTAAAACATACTGAAAATACAAATGTAATATTTTAACATTGAAATTTAAATTTGAAGAAATAAGAATTAACTGACACAGTCTATAATCAAGTCTTAGCCATGGGTCACCGGCCGAATTTATTTCTGTGCTTTTAACCAATATAGGTCAGCTGGTCAAAGTAATGTAACTTCTTATATTTTCTAAAAGCCTTTTTTTTCTTCCACTTTCCACTGTATGTGAACTTTTCAGCTGGATTGTATCTCATAGCTTGTCCTGAGAGCTTTAAATCCTCAGAGACAGAAAGAAGATTAGAGGAGAGATGTTACATTTTATTGCACTCAGGTTCTAAAGTAGCAGTTGAAATATGTTGTCCAGACAGCAGCAGGGTCAAATGTGAAGTATGCACCGGTTCTGAATTAGGGTGTCCTGCTGTTAAGGTGAACCATTCTGCATGTTGTAAATTATTTATTTTGAGCAAATGCTAAATCATTTTGTAGTAGGTAATCCAAATGAGCCAAAATAGGATAGTGGCGCAGAGCTTATGCTTACTAAAACTCAATTAGCATTCGACTTTGAAGAGTTACCATAAAACCACACTCAACCATGCTATAACACACTCAACCTCGAATTCAAATTCAACATTGTGGCCTTATTGCTTTCACTGGGTAAATGTGAAACGTATCACAAGTGTAGTTTGTAGTACGTATTTATGGAATATGTATATTATTGTAAAAACAAAGAAGCCGTTATGTTGTATGCATTGTTTGCATATGTTTATGAAACTGGAATATAAACAGAATCTATCTAAACATATGTGACTGAGGACTTTTGTTTCAGACATTTGTTGACTTTGTTCTATGAACTATAAATCTATAAAAAATCTAGAAACGTATCAGAGTAAGGAAATGCATGCTAATTGCTTAGTGCCTTTATAGATTGCACAACAATCCAATACCAGCCACAGAACACATGGGATACATGAAAAAAAAAAAAAAAAATGATGTTACATGTAGAAAAAGTAAAAGAGTTTTCTGTGACATTTGATTTTTAGCAATAATTTATAAACATTGCACTCACAAATAATAATTTCTAAATAAAACTAATAATAAGAAATGTATACTCCAGGCCTGGAAGTTACCTGATATTTCTCTGGTTTTACTGGACCATGGAAACCCTGCTCTCACTTCGATTATACATTAAATACATAATTCAGATGGATTTGAGGAGAATCCATATGCATATCCACATCTCTCTGATTGTGCATTTGAGACTATAAGTCTTCCATAACAGGCTTGACCTTTGTGCCTCGATCCTTTATTCTCTAATAGGAATAGGAGGTGTGACCAAAATACCACAGTGTGAATATATCACAGTATAAATAATTTCATATCACAGAAATGCTTTATTAACATACTTTTTTTTTTTCTTCCTGAAAATTGAATGTCTTGTAACACAAGACACACATTGGCTCAAGGTTACTTTAAACACAACATTCAACATATGTAATTTTTATGGATTCTATCAGCTCATGCTGTGTGTTAATATCTGTGAAAAGTGCGCTTTTGAAAATGTATGTCATTATTAATATATTTGAACTAATCTCAATATATCATCAAATCCCAGTCCTGCTGCATGAAAGCAAACCCTGTTAGCCATCTACTAATATTTTAGCACAGTACTTTTTAAAGCAGCGCTATGATGTCTCTTTTTTTTTTTTTTTTTTTTTTTTTTTTTGCATGATTTATTTGAAATTCATGAGGTGTCCAACTGCACAAGTTGACATGTGTCTCCATGGGGATAAATTATTGAGAAGACTTTGATGTGTGGCAGCTGAAAGTTGAGTCTATTAATAATGCATAGGTCTGTATACAGTTAAAGTGTTATTACTTCTCTTGTAAGGTTTATGTTTTTGCATCACTGCATGATGCCATTCTTTATATTCCGATATAGGCATGACAAAATCCATCTAATTCCTGCTGTTAAAAAATTAGGGGCTTGTATCTGAAAATGTTCTGCCATAAATGCTAAATCTAATTAAAAAAGGGCCTTTTTGCATTTTTCATCAAAGAGCTTAACCGCCGATGTTTCTGGAGGAAAATCAAGTTGCTTCTGAATGAGATTTCCTGCTTGGGTCGTTTGATTTACATGGCATTACTATAAGAGCGAACCATAAAGTGAACTCCATCGCTATCAGGAGATCATTCTGGAAAGTTCTAGCTCCCTAAGCATCTTCTCTTCCCTTCTGTCATGGTCTGAGAAAGCCTTATCATTCAAACGGATTGCAGTGGCGTATGTGAGTGTGTGCGCTTCCACTGAGACTGCTGCTGGATTCCTGTGGATTAAAGTGCATAGTCTCGAGGAGAGAATTGGATGAGATGTGCAGCATGGACAGAGGAATCCTCTGATAACTCTGCCAGGCTTTTCTTCTCTTCTCGGATGTCCTGAGACAATCGTACAGCTGTCTGACGTTCTCCCTGCTCAGTAAAGAACCGCCACACATCCATCATGCTCGGAGGGTGCCAGAGCTGTTCCAAGTCTTGCGGCCTGGAAGGAGGCCAGACGTTGCTCAATCCTAAACTACTCAGGGTAGCGAGCTTGCAGTCATCTCCAGTTTTGGACGGGTTCATGTGTGCCAGCATATACCGCTGCTATCTAATCTACTCTGGGGTGTTATGCGTGTCTACAGAGCTTGTTTATCTAGCAGAAGCTTTTGGGAGGAAGTAGAACAAAGGATGGAGATAGCTGGAGTGTTGCATGGTTTGCATCATCTCACAAACAGCCGCTGGCGTGATATGAAAAGGGAACTCGGATACAGTTGTATGTACCTGACATACTAGCCCTGTTCCAAATCCTAGGAAGCCTATAGCTTCCTAAGCATCATGGAACCTTACAAGTTAGAGATTTGAAAAACTCTACATAAGAGACTGGACTAAGCCAATTTGGGTCATTTTGACAACTCAAGAAAAAAAAAAGAAGCTATAAACCCAGCACTTTTTGTTTGGACACAGCAACTTTGGTTTAAATGTTTAACCCAACATGCTGGGAAATTTTATTTGATTCAACTATTGTTTAAAAATGACTTAAAATGAACCCAAAATTGGATGGAAATGACATAGAATGACTAGAGTAACAATGCAGAAAATAGCAATAATCAAAGGGTGAACATTTACTGAGCTGCAAGAACAAAAATAAATGGACAAAAAATTTGGCAAAAGTAAAAACTATGTGTACATATGTATATATTCAGAAAAGAATGGCAACAGAGTTATACAGCTTAAAAGAGTCCTATTATGTTCTTTTACAAAGTCTTGATTTAGTTTTGGGGCTGTACTAGAACATGCTCTCATGCTTGGTGGTTAGAAAAACACATTCTTTTAAATACCTTTCTCCCCAGCCTGGAATTGATTATTTCGGGTCTGATGAAAGCCCGCCTTCGAAAAACAAAATGTGATGTGATTGGTTGGCTCTCCCCATCTGCTTCAGTATAGTTAAGGATGGCATCAATATTGCCATATCAAATTAAGCCAGATTCAGATCTCAAGGATATTGAACAAGAGGATCTCTCTTCTTCGTTTTTCTCAGATGCACTAACTCTGCAGCAGCACTTCTTCTTCTTCTTCATCATTGTCTTGTCTGACGCACCCAACCAAGCGTTCTAACCACGACCTCGCCCCTCCCCACCCCCCGACCATTAAATTTTCGTAGGCGAATCAAATTATATTCTAATGGGCTGCTTTGTGACACCACAAAACCCCGGAAAACAAACTAGCCGTTCGTTGTAGTTCTTAAAAGGGATTTTTTTTTTAAACGAAATATCTCCCTTTGGAGTGGACTTTGAGATTCGTAACTTTGTAGATCTTTTTTATGCCCAAACATACACACTACACACTGAATAAATTCAAAGCTGAAAATGCATAATAGGACCCCTTTAAATTAAAGCCTGTAATAGACACTGAAAGTCAGGAATAGACTGCGTAGTATTATATCGGATTGACCAAATCTTACCTCCTCCAATATTTTGAATTTGGACTGAAATACCTAGTTCAACCTCATGGTGTCGATCCTAAATAATGCACCTTGAAAAGAGTCAGTTTCAAAGTTCTCTCTCTTCTCCACTTCGATTCGTATTTTCTTTCTTTTTTCTTTTTTTTCCACACATATCCCTGTCATGAGTGCCTTGAGCAAACATTGATGCTTTTTCGTTCAAAGTGGTATCAGCATACACAAAACCAGTTGTGCATGAATTTGCGTGACATGCATGCTATCTTTCACATCCACATTCCCACAATGAATGATTATAAACTCAAAATTGGCTTAAATGAACCCAGATTTCTTACCCAACAGTCTCAACCTAGCATAAGCATTAAACATCATACTAACCATACTTTTATACAAATGACACATACATAAGGACACAGTATGAATAAATATACACATTGTGAAGTAATGTTTATTTATATGCATATGCATTTTAGCTAAAGCTCTGAAGTCATCAGGTCAAACTTTTAACATGTTGAAGAGTACAGAACAATAATTAATTAAAATGTCAGGAACTGCATTTTTCTTTGGACCAGGTCTTGAGCTTGTTCAATAACCTGATCTTAAACAAACACATTCTTCAACAGTTCTATTATCAAACTGACTGCTGTGTGTAAGGGATCTGGGAATGTTTACTCGCTCTTTTCACTCACTGTTTTATTTAGATATTTGCCTTTTGGCTTTTACTTTTAAGTACTTTTAAGATTATCTTGTCTTGTTTTTGTTTGCTAACCCCAAACTGATTGTGTCTAAGAGTATCTTGCCTTTGTCTAGGTTTGTTTGTTGTTACATGGTTTGTCTGGGCACTTCTTGGAATTATTATTCTTGTTTGTTTTGTTTCTTATCAAGCTTGGATGATAGTTTAGGATACTTTTTTAGTTTGATTCTTAGAACACATTGGACTCAAATTAAGTGTTGCTTTCAAAATATGAGACATGCAATCATTTCAAATATGTATGTTTTGATTTGAAATAGATTATTCATATTGTCTTCATTATTGCTGGGGAAATTAAAAAAAAAATTGCCAGAATTTTCTTCTTGGATTTAAAATCCAATCAACATTTTTTCCAAAAGATTTTAGCTTTATCTATGGAAGCCCATTTCCGCCACTGAATAAAAATAAATAAAAAAGTAATTGCAACTTTTTACAACTTACAATTCTGACTTTTTTTCTCATAATTATGATATATAAACTCACAGCTGTGAGATATAAAGTCAAACTTGTGAGATATAAATTAGAAATTCTGTGAAAAGAAGTCAGAATTATGCAATAAAAAGTTGCAATAACTTTTTTTTGTTTGTTTGTTTTTTATTCAGTGGCGGATATGGGCTTCCGTATTTCTCTGTATTCCAAACATGCATGTAAATTTACATTTCAAAGTCAAAACCAGAGAAAAAATGTCAATTTTATGTAAATATGACTTTCTTGCATCATAATGAGATGATGTTTGATTGTAATCAGTATTTTGTTACACAACACATACACTTACAGAGATATGCAACGCTATCCAAGTTTATGGGTCAGTTAAACAGACAAAAAAAAAAAAAAAAAATCAACTGCAGATTGTTTTCTCTCGCACCTGCATCATGCCTGAGGTAAGGGAAGGAATACACTGGTAAATAAAAGAGTGGGGCAAATGGATGCCAATAATCACCTCCACTGCCTTGGTCCTGGATAACTGTTTTCTGCACACACTCACACATCATTACACACTTTGTACAATGGCAATGTAAATTGGAGAAGTGCCGAGAAAGCAATTCCCTCTGCAAAACATGACCAGAGGTTACTTTTCATACCTCTGCCTGACCAGTTGAAAAATTAGGAGCAAGGTAGGTGCTCAGTACATCTTTGTGGAGTAAATAATTTATATAAAAAGATGTCTTTCACAGAAGCACTCAATAGATGCCGAGGGCCAAACAGACCAACAGTGTGCAAAGCAGGTTTTTAAAGATGCACACGCCTGTAACACAATATTCATCCACACAGGAGATTGTAGATAAAAGTTAGATCTGTTTCAGACATCTTCCTGGAGCCGAAGCAAATTTACGCTCTAGAAATAGAACTGTTCTGTGTAGCATACTGTAGCGTTTCCCCAGATGTCATGGTTTGATTTGGAGATTGAAATATGCTCAAGGTATGCTGCCAGCTGAACAGTGCTATAAAAATAAAACTATCCATGCTTCCTTTTTATATTTAGTTGTAACACTTTACAATAAGGCTTTGTTTGTTAACATTAGTTAACTACATTTGTTAACAAACTAGCAAAAATAAATATTTCTAAACATTCTTAGTTGATGTTGATTTCAATGTTATTAAATTAAAGTTATATCTATTCATAATACTTAATGTACCTGAACTAACATAAATTAACACAGAAAACTTGTATTTGTATTAACTAATGCTAACAAAGATTAATAAATACTATAACAAATGTATTGCAGATTGTTGGTTAATGTCAATGCATTACCTAATGTTAACTGATGGGACTTTTTGTAAAGTGTTAGTACTTTAATCAATATTTTATCATGTCATTAATAATGTTAGCTAGTTTTACTGACTAAAATGACATCTAATAACATTTTAGTTAGTGAGAAAATACCAAAACATCATATCCTTTGAAATCTTCACTGTTCAAAACTATTGTTTGTGCAGTATTATCTCACAGCAAATTTTTTTTTCACTTCATATTTTGTTAACAATATTATATTCAGTACTCTTGTTTTCAATCTACTTATCTTCTTCTCAATCAAAGCAACTAAATGTTTGTTCATATAATTTATGTATAATTATATATAATTTTTTTCTTCACATGATGACTTCACTTGCTTACCCCTCAGATCCAAATGTCCACCCCATAATGACATCCTAGTAGGCACTTCTATAGTAAAACGTTACACCACAGAACCGGAATCAAAAAAAGTATTACAGATCAAAAGCCCAAATCATCTGAGCTAATGCCTCAGTCCTCTAATTGTTGAGCTTCCTTTTCTATAATACAGTAGTGTACTACATGTGTCCATCACACTGATTTAATATGATTTAATGACCATTTCATGCTACTCTGACATTTAAAACAGATTGCTGTGGGCGACTATAGGGAGCGAGTATTGATTGAAACCCATAAGACAGGAATATGAGAGACTTAGAGTGGGCAGCTTCCCTTTTGTGCTTGAACTGGTAGTAAAACTAAGGACATCATTATACGGTGGCTCAACACGCTGCAACTTAAGAAAACACATGCAAATTGATAAAACATCAGCAAGCGAAGAAAACATCTTCATCAGTTTGACAACACAAGTGTTTCAAATCATCCCAGCACATGCATATTGCGAAACGCACTGCAAATCATCACAACACATGCATACAACGAAACGCTCTGCAAATTCTGCACAACACATGCATATAGCGAAACGCACTGCAAATCCTCACAACACATGCATACAATGAAACGCGCTGCAAATACTTCACAACACATGCATATAGCGAAACGCACTGCAAATCCTCACAACACAACTGCGCTGCAAATACCAAAAAGATAACCAAAATAATAACCAAAAGATAAAGGATTCATGGTGTTAAAAAACAAACAAAACAAATCTCAGCTTTCAGTTCACCAACAACTCCACTGACCAGTAGCCACTGCACGATAAACAAATCCAAGTCGGGTCTGATACTTTTTGAGGTCTCCTTGAAACATTTCCATTGTGGTCAGTGCTATTAGCAGCACTTTTGTTAATTGCATGTGTTGTGACGATTTGCAGTGCGTTTAGTTATATGCATGCGTTGTGATTATTTGCAGGCCGTTTCGCTATATGCATCTGTTGTGATGATTTGCAGCTCGTTTCGTTATATACATGTGTTGTGAGGATTTGCCGCGTGTTTTGTTATATGCATGTGTTGTGGTGATTTGCAACACTTGTGTTGTCAAACTGATGAAGACGTTTTCTTCATTGGCTGATTTTTTTTTTTTAATTTGCATGTGTTTTCTTAAGTTGCAGCGTGTTGAGCTGTCTCAGCCACCGTACTATTAACTGTCTTTACATTTATTTTAAAAAGATGAAGCTCGCGATTATGGAAAAGGGACATTACATTTCTGACGAGTGTTTGCGGTGTTTGTCCAATCACAATGCACTGTGTCAGTGCACTGGGTCACTTGGCCAATCAGAGCAGACTGTGTTCTGTCGGAAGGAGGAACTTTGTAGAAAATGACACGTTTGAGAGAGGCGGGGCATAGAAGACCTACAATAATGTACAGTATTTAAAAAATAATGTGTTTTTTTTTTATATATAAAAGCATGTCAACATATTCTGTTACTCCAAATAAACAATATAATGATCTTTAAACAGCATCATATAAACCCTTTAAAATATTAAAGAGATTTGTTTAGTGTTCTTTCAACCAACAACATCTATGTCCCTTTCTACAAGCTTAAATATATGTTCTTTTTCCAGTTGCATTAAACAACCTCCAACACCATGGGAAAGGGATCCTGAGTGTATGTGTGTCAGGCAACGAGATATTCTGACTGTTCAACATGCCATGAGGAGAAGACAGAAAGACGAGATAAGACAAGAGTGATGAAAGTTGGGGGAGCTGTGCTGACACTACTTATACACACAACATCTGCCCTAGAGTGTCAGTGAACAGATTGTTTGTTTGAATAAGGTGATAGATCATTTTGGCCCTTCTGACATGGATTTATCAGGCCTTTAGCCCCTCTCTACCCTCTCTTAGGTGGGTTAAGGTAAATGTATACATTTTGTCTCTCTAAAATACGTTCTTGCTATTTGAAACACAAGAAATTAATCGGTTTCCTTCCAACCAAAACACAGAGGCAAGTGGCACACATACTGTTTTCTCTGGGTTTTCTTTTAACTCATTTAACACATGCACACCATATTTGTGCCAAACCAACATGCATTTTCCAAGAAATGTTCCTCACGCACATGGTTCCCTTTACAAGTCATATTTGAGGATATTTTTTAGTTCAATAAATAATTAATGTTCCAGAAAGACACGTTGTTCGACAACAACACTACATTTGAGTGCCCTATAGCCTTTCTCTTTGATCTTTCCCCCATTCGGCTTCCCATATTCAAGAGTATGAGTAGATAAACAACAAAGTATTGTTACTGAGACTTCCTCCGTTATGCTATAATTAATTAATTTCGATTATTTTGGCTTGCAGTGATCTTTGAATGTAGAAATAACTATAGACAGATATTTGTGAGCCAATTAAACCAAATGAAATGCATTTGAATTTCAAAATCATAACCAAGCAAGATGTGATAAAACATTTTTTATTATTATTATGTGTGTGTGTGTGTGTGTGTGTGTGTGTGTGTGTGTGTGTGTGTGTGTGTGTGTGTGTGTGTGTGTGTTTTCTTTTGTTTCAATCAGCACAACAAGCAACTGAACATTTTGATGATCACTAACACCATGTCTACACCAAGCGCGACATGCGTTTATTTATTTCATAGATGCCGCTCGCATCTAGTGTAGACACCAGTGGTGTAACATTACATGTATTCATCCCAAACCATCACAGTTTGGTTCTTGCAGGTTCTTGCCTTCTTGCAGAGGGCCGTACTTCAGGCTGTGAGGCCCTCGGTTAAGTAGTCCTGACACGTTTCGGTGACGACTGCAGAGGGCGGCCCCTACTGGGGTGGAGCGGCGTACACCGCATTACACGTTTCCCGTCTCGCCTCAGCGCCCTCTGGGGGCCGGTCTGCCAACCCTGCCAGTGTTCCAGGGCGCAGCGGTCCTCAGTGAGCATCATTCTCAGTATTTTCCGCCCCCGCGCGTAGCGGGGCTGAGACGCTCGCTGCCTCTGCGGGGGCCTATTACACCAGAGGTCAGTCTCGAGGGACTGATTCCCTTAGTAGATTATTTAGCAGCGTGAAAACTACTGCCAAATGTATATCAATGGGTCCTGAACACAGTAGAAAAAGCGACCGTATTCAGTTCGGCTCTGTACCGCCAATATTCAACGGGGTCATTCCGACGATGGTCGGCCCCGGGCAGGGTCTGGTTATGGAACAGGAAGTGAAACCCTATTAGAGAAGGAGGCCATCGAGGTAGTCCCGTCTCAAGACAGGGAGTCCAGGTTCTACAGCTGGTATTTCACAGTTTCAAAGAAGGATGGGGGGTTGCGTCCGATTATAGACTTGAGGGTCTTAAATCGTTCAGTTATGAGATTGAAGTTCAAAATGCTCACGATCAAGCATGTTGTAGATCAGATCAGGTCCGAGGACTGGTCTGTCACAATATATCTCAAAGATGCATACTTCCACATTTCAATCCTTCCACAACACAGGAAGTTTCTTAGGTTCGCTTTCGGGGGCGAAGCCTACCAATATCGAGTACTTCCCTTCGGCCTTGCACTCTCACCCCGCATGTTCACAAGATGTGTAGACGCGGCTCTGGTCCCTTTGCACATGCAGGGCATCCACATTCTCAACCCCATCGACGACTGGTTGATTTTAGCTAAGTCAAGAGCAGGTTGAGGCTCGGCATTGAGGTATTGTTCTCACACATTTGGGGGAGCTGGGTTTGAGACTGAACGCCAAGAAGAGTGTGCTTTCTCCGGTTCAGAGAACCACCTATCTAGGCGTAGTATGGGATTCGACCGCGATGCAGGCACCTGCTCGTATCGAGTCGATCCACATCTCAGTCGAGAGAGTCAAAGAAAGCCAATCACTCACTGTCAAACTGTGGCGGAGGCGTGGTTTAGCGAAGTCTGCAACGGGAGAGCGAGTGAAGAGACGAGCGGCGATAAGTGGTTCAGGTGAGAAACAAGTAACACCTGGATCTCGTTTCAGTGATTGGCGTGGGGAACTCGCATTTAAGGAGCGCGACAGCCGGCGAAAGGAGAGAGAGACGGGGACTCGTGAGCGCAGGAAGCTGGAGAGCGATCGAGCAAACCAGACGCAGTATCCGTGGCCGAAGTGCTGTTAGAAAGTGCGCGCACCTGCCGCGCTTGTTTGTTTGTTTATTTGTTTTGTTTTGGTTTTGGAATAAAGCCTCTCACGAGCCCCGTACGCCGACTCTGGTCTCCTTCCTCTACTCTGATTGAACCTTCATTACACTGGTGCCGAAACCCGGGAGGAAGGAGAGCGTTCGCCATGCAGACTCCGTCAGCTACATCAGCCTCGCCATTTGCGGACATCATATCATCGCTCGCGGGCCTGCACCAAGAACACCACCAGGCCCTGCTGGACCTGCGGGCCGACCAAGACCACCGGTTCCAGGCGATGATGCGGGCCCAGCAGGAGGACCGCGAGCTGGTCCGGAGCTTGCTGGACCGGGAGGCTCGGACGGGGACGGCCTCCCCCAGCGCCCCGCCCCCTCACATGCCACTCCCCAAGATGGGACCCACTGACGACCCGGAGGCTTTCCTTGACTTGTTCGAGCGGACTGCGGAGGCGTGTGGGTGGCCGGTGGACAGCTGGCCCGTACGGGTGATCCCTCTGCTGTCGGGGGAGGCCCAGAAGGCGGCCCAACAACTACCCGTCCCGAACCTCCTGGTCTACGCCGACCTCAGACGAGCCATCCTCCAGAGGGTGGGCCTCAGCCCAGAACAACAATCGCCAGCGCTTCCGGTCACTGGAGCTGGCCGAGACGGGCCGACCCTTTGTGTTGGCGCAGCAGCTCCGGGACTCGTGCTGCAAATGGCTGTTGGCCGGGGACGGCGATGCCGAATCCATCATCAACGCGGTGGTACTGGAGCAGTTCATCTCCCGCCTTCCAAAGAAGTCCGCCCAGTGGGTCCAGTGCCACCGCCCGGCGTCGCTGGATCTGGCCATCCAACTGGCGGAGGATCAGCTGGCGGCGTGCTCCGGGGTCGGCGAGCCCCTCCCTGCTGTCTCTCTCTCTCTCTCTGTTTCCCCCTCCCCCCCCACTCCGAAATCTCTCCCTCTCCCTAGGTCCCGTTGGGTGGGGCCACCGAGGGCTGCGCCCCGCTGGAGGGTGGCGATGGAGCCTGCGGCCGGGGCCCGAGGTCCCACACGAGGGATGGCCGCTCCCCAGCGACGGGGGAGTGAAGACACTCCGACTGCTTCCCCACGTCAATCCCCTGAGCCACTTCCCGCCACTAGGGCAGCGGGGAGACCCGGGCCAGCCTGCTGGCGTTGCGGGGATCCGGGCCACTTTGTGGACAGGTGCCCGATGATGGAGGTGGGGACACTGGTCCGGATCCCGGACGACCCGCAGGCTGCCCCCGATCAAGCCGGGCTGTACCAAATACCCGTGAGTATTAAGGGGGGTACCTATCAGGCTCTGGTGGATTCAGGTTGTAACCAGACCTCCATCCATCAAAGCCTGATACAATCCGGGGCATTGGATACGGGCCGCATGGTTAAGGTGAGGTGTGTGCACGGGGATATAAGGGAATATCCATTAAAAGCCATAGGTATTAAATTTCGGGGCCATAAGCATAGTGTGGAGGTGGCCGTTAGTCCGCGCCTCCGGCATCCGCTAATTTTGGGGACGAATTGGCCAGCATTTCAGCATTTACTAGGGTGTTTGACAGCGGGTGCCGTCGGGGGAAAGAACCAGCCGGGGGGCGGGGCGAGCGCTCAGGTGGGAGAATCTGTCCCGGGGCCTAGCGGGGCGGTCTCAGGGGAACCGAGCGGCATGGCGAGGCTAAACCTTGCCGGCCGCGATGACTTTCCCCTGGAACAATCCCAGGACGAGACGCTGAAGCATGCCTTCGAGCAGGTCCGCTCGATCGATGGGCGGGTCCTCCACCCTGAGCGTCCGCTATCCCACCCGTATTTTGCCGTTATTAAAGACAGGTTGTATCGAGTGACCCACGACGCTCAGACAAATGAAGATACAACCCAGCTGTTAGTACCGCGGAGCCGTCGGGAAATGCTTTTCCGGACGGCGCATTGTAATCCTATGGCAGGGCACTTAGGAGTAGCAGCAACACTAAATCGTCTAACGACCCGATTCTTTTGGCCGGGCATTCACGAGAACGTGCGCAGGTGGTGCGCGTCTTGTCGGGAATGTCAGCTGGTAAACCCACCGGCCGTTCCAAAAGCGCCTTTGCGCCCTATTCCTCTAGTGCAGGTCCCCTTCGAGCGAATTGGTATGGACCTGATCGGGCCGTTAGAGCGATCCGCACGGGGACACTGTTTCGCGTTAGTCTTAGTGGATTACGCGACACGGTATCCAGAAGCAGTGGCGCTCCGCAACATCTCAGCCAAAAGTGTGGCGGATGCCTTGTTTCGTTTAATCTCCCGCGTGGGAATCCCAAAAGAGATTCTCACGGACCAGGGCACCATGTTTATGTCGCGCACGTTAAACGAATTTTACGGATTATTGGGCATTAAAGCGGTGCGTACCAGCGTCTATCACCCACAAACGGACGGTCTGGTCGAACGGTTTAATCGCACATTAAAAACCATGATCCGGAAATTCGTACATGAAGACGCGAAAAATTGGGACCGTTGGCTAGAACCCCTCTTATTTGCTGTGCGCGAAGTCCCCCAAGCCTCCACGGGGTTTTCCCCCTTCGAGCTTCTCTATGGACGTCAGCCCAGGGGGGTGCTAGACGTCCTGAGAGAAACTTGGGAGGACGGACACTCGGATAGCAAAAATGAAATTCAATATGTCCTGGACCTGCGCACAAAACTCCATACACTGGGGCGGCTCTCTATGGAGAATTTGCTTCAGGCCCAGGGCAGACAAAGCCAGCTATATAACCGGGGAACTAAGCTACGAGAATTTGCACCGGGAGATAAAGTGCTCGTTTTACTGCCAACCTCTAGCTCCAAATTGTTAGCCAAGTGGCAAGGACCATTTGAGGTCACACGGCGGATAGGAGATCTCAATTATGAGGTAATACGGACAGATAGAGGCGACTCACGGCAAATCTACCACCTCAACCTCCTTAAAAAATGGAGCGGGGAGGAGTCAGTGTTGCTAGCGACGGTAGTGAGTGGGGAGGATGATCTCGGGCCAGAGGCGATTATTAAAGGAAAACCCCTCGCACTGGCTCTAGGAGGGGACCACCTCTCGCCCTCGCAGCTCACTGACATCGCGCAGTTGCAGGTAGAATTTGCAGACGTGTTTTCGCCCCTACCCGGCCGTACGGACCTGATTCAGCACCACATTGAGACAGAGCCGGGAGTCGTAATTCGCAGCCGGCCATATAGATTGCCTGAACACAAAAAAAGGTAGTTCAGACCGAATTAGAGGCTATGCTGGGGATGGGAGTAATCGAGGAGTCACACAGCGATTGGGCGAGCCCGATAGTTTTGGTGCCCAAAACGGACGGCTCGGTACGGTTCTGTGTAGACTATCGCAGGGTGAATGCAATTTCCAAATTTGATGCTTATCCAATGCCGCGGATTGACGAGTTGCTCGATCGGTTAGGCACGGCTCGTTTTTATTCGACATTGGACTTAACCAAAGGTTATTGGCAGATCCCCTTATCTCCCATTTCCAAAGAAAAGACCGCCTTCACCACGCCGTTTGGATTACACCAATTTGTTACGCTTCCGTTCGGCTTGTTCGGGGCCCCGGCTACGTTTCAGCGCCTCATGGATCGAGTGCTGCGGCCCCATGCTGCATATGCTGCCGCCTACCTGGATGATATTATCATCTATAGTGGGGACTGGCGGCGGCATATGGAGCATGTGAGGGCGGTCCTCAGGGCGCTGAGACGGGCGGGGCTAACGGCCAACCCGAAGAAGTGCGCAGTTGGGCGGGTGGAGGTAAAGTATCTGGGCTTCCACTTGGGCCACGGGCAGGTGCGTCCCCAAATTGATAAGACGGCAGCAATTGCAACCTGTCCCAGGCCCAAGACCAAAAAGGAGGTGAGGCAGTTCTTGGGGCTGGCGGGATATTACAGGAGGTTTATTCCTCATTATTCGGACCTCACCAGCCCGTTGACTGACCTCACTAAAAAGGAGGTACCAGATACGGTCCAGTGGACGGAGCCGTGCCAACGGGCCTTTACCCGAGTTAAAGCGGCCCTGTGTGGCGGGCCGCTCCTGCACTCTCCTAACTTTGCTCTCCCCTTTTTTTTGCAGACCGACGCATCGGACAGGGGGCTGGGCGCGGTCCTGTCCCAGGAGGTGGGGGGGAAGACCGCCCGGTGCTGTACATTAGTCGGAAGCTCTCCAAGAGAGAGACTAAGTACAGCACCATAGAGAAGGAGTGTTTGGCCATCAGGTGGGCGGTTCTCACCCTTCGTTACTACCTCCTGGGACGGGCGCGAATCACCCGTTGGTATCTAGCTTTACAGCCATTTAAGTTCAAGGTGATTCACAGGCCGGGGGCGCAGATGGCTGTGGCCGATTTCCTCTCCAGGAATGGGGGGGGGGGCTGCAGGCCGGATGGCTCCCCGGCCTGAGTCGGGCGGTGGGGGTATGTGGCGGAGGCGTGGTTTAGCGAAGTCTGCAACGGGAGAGCGAGTGAAGAGACGAGCGGCGATAAGTGGTTCAGGTGAGAAACAAGTAACACCTGGATCTCGTTTCAGTGATTGGCGTGGGGAACTCGCATTTAAGGAGCGTGACAGCCGGCGAAAGGAGAGAGAGACGGGGACTCGTGAGCGCAGGAAGCTGGAGAGCGATCGAGCAAACCAGACGCAGTATCCGTGGCCGAAGTGCTGTTAGAAAGTGCGCGCACCTGCCGCGCTTGTTTGTTTGTTTATTTGTTTTGTTTTGGTTTTGGAATAAAGCCTTTCACGAGCCCCGTACGCCGACTCTGGTCTCCTTCCTTTACTCTGATTGAACCTTCATTACACAAACAATCTCAGAGATTGTTGGGTCTAACAGCAGCTGCATCCAACGTGATACCTCTTGGCCTGCTGTACATGAGACCCCTACAGTGGTGGCTCAAGACCAAGGGATTTTCCCCGAGGGGCAATCTACTTGGCACTATCAAGGTCATGCTGTGCTGCCTCCGTGCTTTAGACATGTGGAAGAAACCTTGGTTCTTGAAACAGGGCCCAGTGCTGGGAGCTCCTTGTTGCCGTGTAACACTAGCGACTGACGCATCCCTCACTGGCTGGGGTGCAGTCATGAGTGGCCACCCTGCCCATGGTCTGTGGAGCGATCGCCATCTAACATGGCATATCAATTGTCTAGAAATGCTAGCAGTTTATCGTGCACTGAAGCACTTCCTCCCAGACCTGAGGGGTCACCATGTGTTGGTGCGCACCGACAACACATCGGTGGTCTCTTATATCAACCACCAGGGAGGTCTGCGTTTGCGCCCTTTGTACAAGCTGGCGCACCAGATCCTGGTGTGGTCCCAGAGCAAACTCCTCTCATTAAGAGCAGTATATATTCCTGGGAAACAAAATATGGGAGCAGACATACTGTGGAGGCAGGGGCCGAGGCCCGGGGAATGGAGACTTCACCCAGAAGTAGTGAAGCAGATATGGAGAGTATTTGGCAGGGCTCAAGTAGACCTATTTGCATCTCAAGAGATGTCGCAACGCCCCCTTTGGTTCTCTCTAGTTCATCCAGCTCCTCTGGGACTGGACGCCATGGTACAGACTTGGTCAAGGCTTCGTCTGTACGCATTTCCCCCTATCACTCTGCTCCCGGGAGTTCTGGCGAGAGTACGCCGGGACGGGGTCCGTCTGTTGTTAGTAGCCCCGTTCTGGCCGGGCCGAGTATGGTTCTCAGATCTAGTCTCGCTCCTCGACGGCTCTCCGTGGGAGATACCGATCAGGACGGACTTACTCTCGCAGGTGCAGGGTACGATAATTAACCCTCGCCCGGAGTTGTGGAAGCTGTGGGTATGGCCCCTGAGGGGGCACAACTGTAAGCAGCCAGTCTCTCAACCGAGGTTGTTGAGACCCTTCTCCAATCCAGAGCTCCCTCAACGAGGAAACTGTTCGCCCTGAGGTGGAAACTCTTCACCTCATGGTGCAGAGACCGCCAGTTAGACCCAGCAAACTGCCCGGTTGGTACAGTTCTGGAGTTTCTAAAGGCTAGACTCTCTGCAGGGTTGACCCACTCCACGTTGAAGGTCTACGTGGCGGCTATTGTGGCCTACCACGCCCTTCTCGATGGCCAGTCTCTGGGAAGACACCCCCTAGTTACACGTTTCCTCTACGGTGAGCTGAGGCTGAGACCTCCAGTACGGTCTCGTGTTCCCCCCTGGGACTTGGGTGTGGTGTTAGAGGCTCTTTACAAATCTCAATTCAACCAATTCAAGATATCTCAGATAGACATCTGACTCTTAAAACCGCCTTTCTGTTGGCCATTACCTCTCTGGGGAGAGTAGGAGATTTAAAGGCCCTCTCAGTGGCCCCTACCTATCTTGATTTTGCACCTGGCATGACCAAAGTGTTCATATACCCTCGAGCGGGATATGTTCCTAAGGTGCCCTCTATCACACCACAACCTGTAGTGCTGCAGGCCTTCTGTCCTCCTCCCTTTCGGGAGCCCGACCAAGAGAAGCTAAATTGTGTGTGTCCAGCTCGAGTGCTGGATGCATAAACCCACAGAGCTGCCCTGTGGAGAAAAATGGACCAATTGCTTGCATGCTGCGGTCCCCCCGAGAGGGGTTTCCCTGCTTCTAAGCAGACTATTAGTCGTTGGATAGTTGAGACTATCAACACCACTCTGAGCCCTCTGGTCGTCCCCCGCTGTCGGGAGCCAAGGCTCACTCTACATTGGGTATGGCGGCCTCTAAGGCCTTCCTAGCAGGTGCGTCCATGCTGGACATCTGCAATGCTACGGGGTTTCCACGCTTTCTACTTTTGAAAGATTATATGGCTTAGACATGCCAGTCACTTCAGGCACTTCATTCCCCTCGTCTTGAGCAGTGCTCTTTGGATACACACTAGGCAGGGGTTTGGTAGTCTGGCAGCGTTGGTACTCGTTCCCCAAAGCGTTTCGACGCAGCTCGAGTTCCTGATGAGGAGCGTCTCTAGGTTACGTATGTAACCCTAGTTCCTCGAGGGAATGAGACGCTGCGTCTCGAGGCCATACCCCCGGCACCCCTGCCGGCGCTTGCTGGTACTCGAAGCTGAAGCCAGCTGTGCGGCTCGTGCCTTTATAGCTTCCTGGTTGCTTACGTCACCTCGCCCATGACGTCACACTTTTCTATAAGACAGATTAGATATCATATTCAGAGTCGCTCATGCTAAACGCGTTCCCCAAAGCGTTTCGACGCAGCGTCTCATTCCCTCGAGGAACTAGGGTTACATATGTAACCTAGAGACGTGTCAGATCCACTTCATATTCATCAGGTTTTAAAGAGACAGCGCTGATTTTAAAGTGCAACCTGCTGAAGTCTGACATTGATGTAAATCATAGATCAAAAAAGAAAAAGAGAAATCCTTGGATTGTTTTAGTCGCTGATTAACTTTTATTGCTTGAATAAAGATGAATCCTTATAATTTATGCATATAAAATATAGTTTATGTGAAGATTGTTTTAAAATCACTTAAATTAAAAGTTGTTATATATTTCAGAGCCTATTAAATATTTAAAATAATGGCTTTCAATTATACTGTAATGTTAAATGGCTATAATTAATAGGGAAAATTTAGGGAAAATGCACCAGCAGGACAAATTAAAAACATTGTAAATATGTTAAGTCATTGTAGTAGTAATAACTGCCTTTTTTATATGTTTATATATATATAGTTTTTATGTTCATGTCTTTAAAACCACTTTTGTTTACAGTCACAGCCTACTGAGGTTCACCTGACTGATTTTGTCTTAACAACTTACTCTTAATCATCACACGTTTGCAATCTTAAAATTATATTGCATTGTGTGTGTGTGTGTTTGTGTGTGTGTGTGTGTGTGTGTGTGTGTGTGTGTGTGTGTGTGTGTGTGTGTGTGTGCGTGCATGCCTGTGTGCGTGCATGTGTGTGTTTTATTAAAACAGAAGAATACATTTTGGGTCTTCTAACAGATAAGAGTGTTGTGTACCACAAAATAAGAGGCCCAAATGAGAAGGCAACATCATTTGTGGATCAGCAAGATGAATAATTCAGATAAGTATCCTACTGAAATGTCTAAAAGGTCCCTCACTGTGATGAGAAAGCAGAGAGTACAGTGGGAGCCCACAACAAACGCTCCAGCTTCAAATAAGACTCTGTCACAGCCACTCATTTACATAACTAGTTAACTATTCTCACTGTGGGCTAAAAATATTAATCATTTTATTGCTGTGATTTTTCTTCTTTGTACTTTTTGTAACTTTAAAAGACAAAAGAAAACAATTATCTCTGAAGGCCACTTTGAAGAATCTTGGGCCCTGCGCTGAGCCTTTGTTAACAACTACTTTTGGTGAGGTTCATAGAAAAATAGTTTGGCTTTGTGCATGACCCTTATGTCACAGTTTGCCAACTATTCTTTATTTGAAATTAGCTGGGAATGAGTTTAATCATTGCCTGGGTTCCTTGACATTCAAAGACTACATCAATGAAAAATGTAAAATCATGTGCATTGATTGTGAGGACTAAAATGTACGGTTGAAAATAATTTACCCTCAAATTTTAACTGAATTCCGAAACGTTACAATATGGCACATAATAATTTCACAATATCATGTAAGTGTGTCTCCAAACATAAAAAATTCAAGAACACACAGCTGTGAATTGGTGATAAGCTTAATCTATGATGTGAAGGAAGAAGACATCTCTTTCATTAAGAGAGTGTTCTCCATCAGCGATGACCTGACACAGATCCTCTTGGAATGCCTACCCCTCACCACCATGCTTTGGGATCACGGAAAAAGTCCCTGATCATTCCATCTCCTGTCAACATAGCAGACCAGCTCAAAGTAAAGGAGAACAATTCCACTTCAGCTTGCTTTCAAAAACACACAGGCCTAGTTGTTTTTCATTGTCTAATTGGATTTCCCAGAATGCATTCTAAAAACAGTAAACATTCTCACCAATCTCTAAAAGACACTGTCTTGCATGCAACATGAACTGAATGGGAAAAGACCAACCAACAAAACATACCAGTAAAATGCACTGCAGTTTCCAGCTCAAATGAACACTAGTGGCAGTAAAATACCAACAACTTTTACTCCATTTCAAACAAATTACGATTTCAGAGGCACGCTGTCAATTAATAGACTTACTTTTGTGCAGTTCCTTGCACAGGAATATATTATGACTTCAAAAACTTTTTTTACTTATAGTGCATGATGTTTGAAATAATACGTTTTACATAAACGTCACATAATCAGCTCCATATGTATGACTTTTCTGAGGTAAACTTGCTCAGTAGCTCACCTGGTACTGCAGTGCACTGGAAATGCAGAGTTCTTGGGTAAGTGTCCTGTGAAACACAAGTTACAGTAAAAGAGATCAAAGACTTCAGATCAAAGAAGCAAGCTAAAATGGCACAATATGGGTTTAGTATAATCAGTATGTTATTTTCAAACACAATCATTAACCTTTAGCACCACTGACAGATATTTTATTTGCGAACTGCCTCGATTTGTACACTACAACAACCAACTTAAACCATTCAGAATCACGTTCACCTGTTTCAGATGAATTTGAACACAAAATTTTGCACCATTCCCTGTACATTTTATTCTTAAAAGTTTGAAAATGTTGTGAAATATTCAAAAAACAACATAATACCATTTTGAAGAAATGAGATCAAAGGCACATATTTCATGAATCTGAGTTGCTTTTTAACAGCAATGACAAAGATAGTAAATAAACAAAATAATTGATACTAAAATCATATTAGTCATGCTATGTAATACAGCAATAAACAACTATAACTGAAATGCAAAGCCTTGTAATTATGTTGCAGGCAATTGAGTCATCAGCGCCCCAGTGTTTAGCAGATCAAGGCCTTTGCTAATGCCGAATCCGTGTTCACAATATACCGATCCATGTCAAAGGGAGTGGAATGAGAGACACTGGTGCAGTCAAGGCAGACATTTCAGATTTACACTGCTCACTTCAGCCTGCGCTAATCAAAGAACAACACCGCTAATGTTTGTTAGCTCGGAATGAGCAGTGGGGTAAATATGGATTAATTCTGGGCTGAGCATCACATCAAAGCCAGTCACATTCATGCCGGTGGTTAAGCTCAATAAAAAGAGAGAGATGAAAGCTAATGAAAGACAAACATGTGCACATCAGAGGTGAAGAATTTAATAGGTGGGAGACATTGGTGGGGGTACCAGTTGGCCTACAGGTTGAGCTTCTATTTAGTCAATAGCATGAGATGAAAAGACTCTGGTTTCAGACTGCGGGGTCCAAGGCTGTGTGTGAGGGCCTGCCACAGTTCATCTTTATAACTTTTTCCAATATAAAACAACCATTGAAATGTAGACACATAGGTTGGTAGATATCGCTTCATTTCTCCAAAGAGCAGTTTCTCCAAAGGTCTACACTGGATGTTTGATGGAGAAGTCAATCACTTTGAGAACTTTCAGAGGAATGTTTTCAGAAAACATGCTTACAACCAAACTCTAGCGAAAGCCTGTGCTTCATCAAAACATAACAAGCCTTTCGAAGAAAGATATTCGGGCAAAATGAGTGGAATCAGCCTTTAAAAGTGCAGTCTACATTAATGTAATTTAAAGCAACCCCTGAATTGCATTAAATCACACCTTTCTCTTCTGCCTGTCATCCTGTCATTATTCAACCCATTGTGCTGGAGTGTGTAGCATGCGTGCAACTATTTGGCAGGCATATATTTGTTTCTGCATTAATGTCAGTACAACACATCTTTCTGTGCATAAATAATCTATGCATCTTTCAGCATGGGTGAAGTTAATAGTGCTGGGGCCATCATTAGCTGCGTCTCAAGTTTCTGCACTAAAGCCATTAAGTGCAGCTGTCACTGAGAGTGTGTTATGTTCAGAATGCTTTACCTGCGCTGTTTACTGCTTGACACTCAAAACGGTAACTGCAGGATGTTTTTAACAAGCATTTGCCGGTCCATCCTTAACATTATGTGTCTCTCGTTTGAATTAGACAAACATGTTTTGGCGGTTAGCGGAGCACTAACCTCCTGTTTTTTTTTACAATTTACCCGTCAAGGTTTGTATTATTTTGTATCTTCCTCTTCCTGACTAAAAACTTTTTTTCAAAAAAGGAAATTCATAAAGGGTTTGCACATGGTTTCAGTACAGAACCTGCTTTGTTCACTAAACACCCACAATCCAATTTAGCCAGGTGCATTAAGCTAAATGGTTTAGCCATGTTATGTACATGAATCCATGATCATATATTTTAGAGCAAACATGACAGATTGACCTCTAGACTCAAAACAATGAACACAAACATCACAAGATCTGCAGTGCATAAATAAATGTACGTCAGGGGTTTGATTCTATTCATTTGGTTATTGATTGGATTTTGAGATTTGGAAAGCAGAATGCAGTGGAAGATCAAATTATGATATTTTGATAAAATAAAAATTCTAGGTTTTTTTTTTTTTTTTACAAATGTTAAAATATAGACTTTAAAATCTAGTGAGACGTTACATCATTACTTTAGAAGGTGGCGACAAGTGACTTCTACTGGGGTGTTATGAGTCGATAAATCATTCACTCAATTGATTCATTCAAACCCTGATTCATTCAGAAACAAGTCTTCATGTGTGAGTCAATGAGGCATTCACTCAGCCTGTTCGTTCAAACCCCTTGATTCCTTGAGAGACGAAATATGTCTTTACGATTGAGTCATTAAATCATCCAGCCAACTGATTAATTCACAACCCCAGATTCATTCAAAAATGAAACACTGCGACTGGGTTTCTTAGAGAAGCACAGGTGAAATAAACTGAATTTGCTATGTGGAGGAAAAATGCATTTCATTGTTAGTGAATACCCCTCTAATGTCCTCATTTGAAGCCTGGCAGTATCATAGCACATTTTAAACTGCACTAAACTACCATTTCATATTCAAAAGGTCAGCAACACATTTGCCTTGGCTCGCATGGCCTTCCCCAAGGGTCTGTTGAGTAACGCTTTGCACCAATATAATTGTGTAAACTGCAGGCTGCATGAAAGAGTTCAGAGGAGCATAAATCATCATGGCTGTATGGTCATCTAATAGAGCAGATAAGAACAGCGTGTGTATTAATGCAAGACTAATTACCTGACTGAGGACATTACTGCAGCTGTTCCGCAGGTAGGCCATACGCAGGAGGTCAGTGCCTCTGCTAAAGTCTTTATCTATGGCTCTCATGAGGTTAGACTTGCTCTTACTTGTCGTCTGTAGCATTAGCCAGATGTGCCGTGTCTTGTTTAATGATGCCACTGTAATAAGTACTGGGTCTGCTGGTTATGTACTGTAAGCCAGTGGATCCCAGCTATTGGGTTGTGACCCGAAAGTGATTTGCAGGTAAACTGTAATAAAAAAAAAAACAAAAAAAAAAACACATTTGTTACTTGAAACAAAATAAACATAAATAAAATAACTTATGTTATCTCAGAAAGCTGCCATGGCAATATTTCACATTGACATTTTGTTTAGCTTTATACTAAAATAACTAAAATTTATAATATAATTATTAAAAAAAACACACATTATAGACATTAAAGAAAAAGTTAGAAACAATGACACAAAACACATTTTTTAACTAAAACTTTAACTGCAGTTGCAATGAAAATCTAAAAAATCTAAATATTAATACAATTTACATTAATAGAATCTCAGTGGTACTAAAATAACAGTGGTAACAGGTCAATTCTTATGCAGATCGCAAGAGGAAGAAGATTAACCAAAGTTAACCATATAATTTCAATGTTTTGATTGAAAACGTTTGCAAGTCTTTTGTTTTTTGATGTTAAAGGCGAAAAAGTCCAAACTGTGTGGTATTTTATTTCCAATCCATCTGTCTCTTAGTAGAAGCTTTAGACACGTGAGGTAGATGACAACATGACATGACATACTGTGAAACCAGGAACAAAACCACTAGAGTTAAAGAACATACAACCCAGACTCCGCGCTGGAGTGGAGTTAGTATAGGTGTTTGGCTGCTTTCTTAACCTGCCTGGCAGATTAGGATGGCTGTTGTTGGTAAATCTCATAATGCAATGGTAAAAGCACATGATAAAATCCAACTAGCCATATAGTCATAGCCAAATAACAATGATCAACTTTTCTTGTTAAGGTTGGCCATTTCTAATTGTATCTAATTTTATGTGTCAATAGGTAGAAACAAGCCAAATTAGGCTTAACCTAGAGTATGCAAAGAAAACACAAACACAACACATAATTCATGCTGGAGAGGGGAATAAAATAAAACAAAACTGGATATGCCAAAGTAAAGTTCATGAATATACAGCAACATTTTAAACAATTAATTACAATTCATCCAAGATACTCTGCTAAAAGAGAAGACAAAAACAATTAAATTAGCATTAAATGGTTTATTGTTCTTTGCTAGGTTTTCCAAGTCTCCAAGCCTGACTTGATAAATATCCAAAACCCATATAAAACCAATAAAGACCAACCTAACCAGCTCGGCCAAAACTTGTCAAGAGGATTTATGTGATTGCCAGGGTGTGCTATGCAGTTGCTAATATGTTTATTATTAAGGGAGACCATCCTTAATCAGCTAGACCACCTGATTTATGATCTTTATTTTTAGTGAGTAGGACAACTATAAACAAAGGTTATGTTTAGCAATGTTTTGAGTTGCTACTTGATATCCAGTGTTAAGTCAAGATGCAAAACCAGCTGAGAACTACTAAATGCAAGTAATGCATTTTTTCTTGCTGGCCATATGCCAAATACACACTGTTTAATTATGAATAGCAGTCGATGGATTGCAACATAGTTTTGGAAAAGTTAGAAATATGGGTGATTTTTCATGTGACATATGTAAGGAATTGATTTGTAAACACGGGGGTTTGGCCTGGCACAGTATATGTGTGGGTGGGTGTGGGTGGTGTGTGTGTGTGTGTTAACAGCCTGACTGCTGAGTTGTCTGCTCTGTAAGCACATCCAAAACTACAGCAGTGCCCCATCTGGTCATTCTTTGTAAAACACACTCACTTAAACTCTTTGCTCAATGTTTTATTTCTGCTCTGACATTTGAGTTGGTTATCAAAGCATGAAAAAGCCCTTTTGCTTTTTCATTAGAAATCCACTTTGTTCATCTCAGTGTCATTTTCATATTTCAAGATTCACTCCATCCTGAACTTCAAGAAATCTGAAAGAGGGACGTTCCTTATCTCAGCATCTCCTCTCCCTCTATCACCGAAACTATCTATCTATCAATCGATCAGTCACTCTTTTGCTCTCCCTCACTTTCTCTATTCAACTGACAGAGACATTTTAAAGCCACAAAGGGAATAATTGTTCTCTTCTGAGGTCATTGTGTGAAGGCACTGGACCAAAGAGGAACCTCTGCTCTACCCACTTAATGCAAAACCTTGCCCTCCGCTCCCCTGTTTTCCCTTTTAGTGTGGGCATTCATGATAGATCGGAGCGAAGGGGGGCTACATAAGAGGTAGGGTATCAGCCAACAGCCTCTTATTTACCCCCGTCAATCTCCTGGCAGGGGATAGTGCTGTGGATCTATTGATCACAACTCAGTGGAGCAGTAATCCTGCAGACTTGATTGATTCCGACTGTTGTGTAGGCCTCAGTGCTCGGCCCAATCCTTGATCCTTCTGTTCTAGCTCTCATGCAGCATTGATATGCATGACAGAAGGCAGAGGCTGGGGCAGGAAACAGAGGAGGGTATTAAGTGAGTATACAGGGCTTGAGAGATAACTGAGGTGAGCCGGGCTTTTAGCGCTGAAAGAGTTTCTCAACAGACGTGACGTCTGACTAGTGCTGCTCTGATGCACCCCTAGCAGCTTTTATTGCAACTTTTGAGCCTTCCAGACTTGATTTTGAAGAATAAGTCAATTTGGATTGTTATATTTGTTATGTTACCATTATACCAGCTTTTTTGGTGTGCTGGAAAAGCACTGCAGTACATAATGAACTGTACATTACCTGATTTAACTTTTTCTTAAGAGTAAGCTTAGTTTCTGTTTTCAGTAAGAGGTGCTCTAATGATGGGAACAGAGTAATGGGATCAGGAAACGTCACAAGATAGATCTGAACTCAAATCACCCATATATGTATGTGTGTGTGTGTGTGTGTGTGTGTGTGAGCATGCACACAAACTGCAATCCCTCAACTGCAATCCCTCAACATGTGCCATGCTTTTTAAGCCAATTATTAAGAAGTAAACAATATACAGTATAATGCCGGAATCTAATTTAGAATGCCTTTTAAATAGCAATTCAGTTCATCAATATTCATTTGAATTAATGTCGATTTTAACTAATGTGAAACAGAATGCAGAACTGAAACATGATTCTAAAAATGTCAATCATTTAAATATGTCATTCGGATTCAGAAAAGTTAACAATCTTTTAAAGTGTAAAATAAGTACAGAATTACCTATTTAAAATATTATCATAAGACAACAACATATGGGGTTATTTTCAAAAACATTAGATTATATTAATTTATTTTAATTCAATAATTTAGACCACAATAGTTTAATAGAAAACTTAATTTCCCAGGATGCTTTAAATATACCCTACACCAGGTTCCTCAGATGTTGCCCTAGAGTGCCAAAGCGCTGCAGAGTTTAGCTCCAACCTTGATCAAACACACCTACTTGTGATTTTGTAATGATCCTGAAGACAATGATTGGAATGCTCGGGTGTGTTTGATTAGGGTTAGAGCTAAACTCTGTAGGAAAGTGGATCTTGTGGGCCAGATTTCAGGATCACTGCCCTATACTTCTCAAAATAAATTCAAACAACATGAAACAACCTTATTATAAAGGAGCTTTTTACAAACATCTATTAGCTGTGTAAATAGTAATGACATCCTTAGTGTGAAGTCAGAACCACTCTGTTTGTGCTGGATTCCAAGCTTTTCTGTTCAGGTTTCGAGCAGTTGGGATGGCCAAGGCATGTTTGTAATTGTACTCTATGTTAGCCCCTCCCTTTGAAACTGTTGCCCTCCCCTAATTTATAAGGAGACTGAGAGTGTAACCGCCCACACTGCTCTTTATAGCCAGCTTTGACATGCCATGTTTTTATATAAGCATAAATTACCACTTTATTTTTTTTTTTTATAAAAGCCAAATGTATCTGAATTTCATTATATTCATTATATACTGTATATAATTTTCTTGGTGTGTTTCCTGAGGGGCAGAGGTGTCACTAAAGTGGACATTTGCATCTACATTTGCAAGTGCATCTCTGTGGTAAACACTGCAATATCACATGATCAAATTGAGCTGTTACAAAATCTCTGAGAGGAAATATTTTTCCCTCATTCAAAATTTCTGATTGTGTATAGATTTCTGTTGAAATTACTGTATTTCGCTCAAACATTGGATATGCCCGCACTTTTTAGAAGATGATGAAACTTTAAACTTTCATTCTAAATTCAATTCCAATTCCAATTCTCGAGTGTAGGTGTGACCAATTAAAATTAATTAATGAATTTTGCCTAACCCTTCTAAATTAGCTTGCTATGGCTAAGACAGTCTGTTTGTAATTACAGTTGTACCTGTATATCTGTGTTAAAGTAATGGTCATTGTATGTCTGTCACCGTTCCCTCAGGCAATGTTCAGCAGGGCTGTTATTTGCATGTGTGTGTTTATGAGTGTGCTCTGGACCCTTCACAGGCTTGACAGCTGCTGGGGGTTGATTTCAAATCCAGCATCTCTCCAGAGCCATGTGAAAAACCAATAAACTACTTGAATATATGCTGGGTTTGGCAAGTATTTCTTTGCTTTTATTTTCTGGTTCACATCGTCACCAGTGTTCCTCGATTCACTCATCCAAAGGTTCTTTGTGAACAAAGACCTCATTTACTCAATAGCATCCTAATGGCAGACACTAAAGAAGTATGTACAGACTCTCATAGAATATAAAAAGTTTTGTTCTGTGGTCATCAGTGGTGTCAAAAGTACTGGCATTCATTACTCAAGTAGAAGTATAGATACTAGGGTTTAAAAAAGACTTTTGTAGAAGTTGAAGTATCAACTCAAGCTTTTTACTCAAGTAAAAGTGTAAAAGTACTGGTTTAAAAAACTACTTAAAGTATAAAAGCAAAAGTAATGTAAGGGAAAAAAATGCCATTAAGAACAAAAGCTTAGGCCGCACCACAGGGGCCTATTTGTGTACTACCCCACCGCCTCAAAAAACATTTTTCTAAAGGCCATAGGCCATAATGACTATAATGTTCATGTTGAAAAATTTGGGATGCACTAGGCTTCCTGTTTCAGCCGCATATATAAAAATACAAAAATGGTGTGCACATCCCAAACATCCAATTAGGACACAGGTGCAAGACAACTAAATGATATAGACAAATAAAGAAGTGAAGTCTGAACACTGAAAACAAGCTCCAGAGGAATTTAATAAACAACGTTTCGACCTTCAGGTCTTCCTCAGCAGCATATATGCCCATTTAAAATGAACGCACTTTAGTACAATGCAAATACATTAAAGGACTAGAGATATGATGACTAGTTGCCAATAAGTATTGTTATAGTGCAAAAAAGTCAAACTTCAGAGGCTTGTCATCAATAACTTTTAATGGAATGTTTATGTACATCCATGATTAGCTACAGGAATCTGCGAGGGCAATGGACAAGAACATTGGTGCAGGCTTAGTAACAATTACACTTGTATGGTGGTCTATTTACAGTAAACATTATAGTGCTGTCAAAATGAATGATTAATCCAAGTGATTGATCAAAAACTAAAACTGAAAAAGAAATCATAATCCTGATACTTTCTTGATTGATAGCTTCTTGTATTTGGTACATACGTCTGCTATGTCCAGTGTTCGGGGTAACGAGTTACAAAGTTGGTATAGCCTACTTATCACACATTGTCAATGGCACCGTCAATCGAAAACGCAAATTTATTAAAACGTCTCGCTACCGAACTACCTACAGTAGCTTAATTTATGGAGGACGAAGAAAAAGCACTCATTTGGTAAATGAGCCAGTGAGAAATAATAACTTTTAAATAGGGTCCAGTGCCTTTTCAATACTTTTAAAACGGTACCGGCTCCTAAACGGTGCCTGAACCGATACTTAAAAAAAGAGAACACAAAAAACTATGGATAACTTTAAAGAACATTACAAATATTTAAAATAAATCCATAGCTTGTTGTGCAAGTTGTGCTTCCCTTAATCTAAGGCTAATAAATGTATTTCACAATCTGGGTCATTATTTAATACAAAAGCACACATAATGTTTCTACTGTATCTCTGTCACTCACTCTGATATAAAATGTAACATGAGTGCTGTCTGTCACTGTTTTAAATCAGTTCTGTGAATTACTGTTTGGTCATTCTTTATAAAGTAGCAACAATGTCGTTTTTAAAATACAGTACTGTGCAAAAGTCTTATGGAAAAATTAGTATTTTCTCCCCAAAAAGGGTTTTAAGCCAGTTATTTATATCTTTTGCTGTAGTATGTCAGTAGGAATATCAGTTGGTCATTAATTTTAATAATAATCTAGTGCGACTTTGAATGCACAAGCAGTCTGACAACGGGAAAATTAATGTTTGGAAATGTTAAACTGATATTTTATACTGACATACTACAGCAAATATATAAATAACTGTCCGAACACCATTAAGTGAAAATACTAAAGTGTCTAAGACTTTTGCACAGTAGTGTATGTATAAAGTACGTATGATTAAATTAAGTATATTTAAGTAAGTTTAATTAAAGTATGTGTTCGTTCATATGTGTTAAAGGCTAGATTTTCTCGCTGGAGGAAACGGCTGGTGGGTGATGAGCGAAAACTTTACAGATGAAAACCGACTGCTTGTACCTCGTGACCTTTTGTAAACTGTATTATGACAAAGAACTGCACAGATATGGATATTCGAACAATCTATCGATAAACACATACCTTGTGTCCTCTGTTTGTTTAAGTGCGCATGCGCTGCTCCGTTCGCGGTCT
>NW_020525424.1:0-25092 GCF_003368295.1 Carassius auratus | reverse complement strand
AAAATGCCTTTAATCTATTTCAGCACTAAAATGATTTCAATCATTTACTGGCTGAGACTTAGCTATTCTACTAGTATTGTGCAACTTATTGCGCAATTCTTTTGATGGCCTTTGTTGTGTTGCAATTTAACCTGAAAGCCAAACTGAGACACGGTACACTGAGTTAATCTGTTTTGTTTTGTTTTTTCCACTGCATTGAATGTGTTACATCCTGAAAATACAGCTTATGTTTGTTATTATCTCACAGGTCAAGCAGGGGGATGTGTCCTATGCCTCTCTGGATCTGACTGCCAATAAAAAGCGTAGGAAGAAGAGAAAATACCACAAACAAGCTCAAGCTCACCAAGCCCAGACACATCCTCAACCTGCATCCCAGCAGGACTGCATGGATGAGGAGGACGAGGCTGATGTCATCCTCCCGTCCCGGAGCAGCAGCCTCATGGTTTCACGACATAGCATCTACCTCAACAGTCATCAAGTAGCCCTGGAGGCAGAAGAGAGGGAGAGAGAGAGGGAGAGGGAGAGGAGAGGAGAGGGAGAGAGAGAGGAGAGAGTAAGAGAGGAGGATATGGAAAGAGAAAGAGATGATAATGCAGCGATAGATGATGAGATGCAGATGAGATTGAGAAAATGTGCATGAAGACTTTGATTACTCCCTCAGTAGATCAAGACAAAGTCTAGAACAGGACAGTTAACAGTTTTAGAGTAAAAAAAAAAACAACTTTAGCATCTTTAAAGATGAAACATAGGATACTGTGGGGTGGTGTTATTTAAAGCTCATCGCTAAAGTAAATAAGTCACACCCCGAATCTTAATTTCTGTCTGTTCAAAAGCATGCAGAGGAGACCAGCTATCTGTTCTCAGGTTGTGTCCATCGAGACACATCTAAATCAGTTTATCATTTCAAATATGCTTTCTTCTTTCTTGTATTTGAAAGTTGGTCTGTTTTTTGTTGTATTCAGTAGGAAGAATATGTTAACAAATATTTATGTTTTATGATATTTTTCAGGCTCACATAAATGTATATTTGTGCAAATGAGGTTGACTCAAGTCATGTGATGTACACCAGGGCCCCCACGCTTTTAATATCACTCGTCCCCCGCACTTTTTTTTGGTCAAGTGTGTTCGCATAGAAGTTTTCAAGAGCTCCATAAATATAGATTTAAACTCAAAGACACAGGATAGTCTGCGCATGACCTGATATTTTATTCGGACCCGCGACATGAACATCACGGAGCACTAAACACTGTTCACTGGAGGGAGCTCTCGCGCAGAAAGTCGTAACCAGAAAACTCCTAATATGGACAAAAGCTTCCAGCTATCGCTGTATTTTCAAAGAAAACCAGAAGCGTTTGGAAACATGAAAACATTCAACATATGATTGTGACAAGATATGGTTTATTTGTTTTTAAAGTCATCTCCAGGTAGCCTAATAAGCCTAATAAGTAGCCTATATGAACAATGCAATGCTGATTCATTATTACAGTATAGAAACTATATGTGATTAAAAAACGTGTTTGTAGTTTATAAACAAATCATTAGACTATTCTTGGTTATTGTCCAGCAGTTATAGATTAATATGCCTTTAAATACTACCAGTCAAAGTTTATAAACAGTAGGATTGTTAGTTTTTCAAAAGAAGTCTGTTCTATTCACCAAGCCTTCCAAACATATTTGATCTAAAGTACAGCAAAACATTACAATATAATATTAAAATATAATTTATTGTGATTTCAAAGTTATTTTTTTAGCATCATTACTTCCAGTCACACGATCCTTCAGAATCATTCTGATATTCTGATTCGCTGCTAAAAAAAAAAAAAAAAAAAAACATTATTATGATATGTTGAAAACAGCTGAGTATATATATATATATATATATATATATATATATATATATATATATATATATATATATATATATATATATATATATATATATATATATACTATATAATATTTAATATTATAATATATAATATTTTTTTCAGGTTTCTTTGAATAAATAAAAAGTTCAGAAGAACAACATTTATTTGAAATATGAATATTTGTAATGTCTTTTATCATCAATTTTGATCAATTTAAAGAATACTTTCTAAATAAAAGTATTCATTTCCTATAATCTCTTTTTCTAAACATTTTTAAATTATCCTGACTATAGCTTTTGAATGGTATAGTGTATAATGTTATAAAAGTTTTTGAATTACAGATAAATTCTTTTCTTCGGATCTTTCTGTTCATCAAAAATAATCCTGAAAATGTACTCAACCTTTTCAAATATTGGATAATAATAATAATTTTAAAAGGTTTCTTGAGCAGTAAATCATCATATTAGAAAGATTTCTGAAGGATGTGACACTAAAGATTGGAGTAATGAAAGCTGAAAATTCAGCTTTGATCACAGAAATAGATTACATTTTAAAAGAAATTCAAATAGAATCAGTTATTTTAATAGTAAAACTATTTCACAACATTTCTGTCCCACTCACTTCTGAAATGATGGCTATGCCAGAAGTACCTGTGCACAAGATAATGAGGCCTTTTTATAGCAATTATTCAAGAGTTGTTGCAATATTTATATGGCTTTGTCCTGATATTAAAGGTATTGATGACCCTATTTTGTATGTAATTGTTTATTTGAAAACTTTGAAGAATGTTTCTCATTTAGTTTTGCTAGGAACTGTTAAATGAAGACGAAAAAAGGAGATTGATTGCAAAAGCTTTTCTTAAACTCATTAGCATTTTGTTAAAAAGAAAATAAATAAATAAAGTTAAATGTCATTTAACGTACAGAAGCGACAGGCAGGGAAATGCACCAGCACAGGCTCACTACAGCAGCGAGCTGAGGACTTTTGCAAATTTCCGTCGCAAATATTCAAGACGGGTTTTAAGCATAGACAGTAAAAGAGCGATAAGGGATACAGCTGCGGCTACTGGGCATGCGCACATAAATTTAGCGTCATTTTTGTTTCAATTACTTTTTTTGCATTATTGTAAGGGATAGGTTTAGGGTTTGGGGTAGAGGTGGATGTTAATAAAGCAATCTAAAATGCAGACATTTTATTTATTGTTTACTTCTGTCAGTAGCGGCATCCCTTCTAGCCACAAACGTCATGACGTTCGCTCCTGTGGTCACGTGATGGTAAACATGGCCGCGCGCAGTTGAAAGTCATGCGATAGCTCTTGAATATCGTTACTTATTTACATATCTTTGAATTAAAATTCATTTGCAGTTATATAGACGTTTATCTTGTTATATACTGCCACCGATATTGTTATGGACCCCACCGGACAACTACGAAATGTAAGTATAAAAACAGCGTGTGCAGTCCTTGTATATATGAATGTGACAAATATTTCATAATATTGTGATTTTATTATTATTTGGTGACATATTTACTGTGTGTGTGTGTGTGTGTGTGTGTGTGTGTGTGTGTGTGTGTGTGTGTGTGTTTGTGTGTTTGTGTGTGTGATCTAGTTGCGGGACTTCCTTCTCGTTTACAATCGCATGACGGATATCTGCTTCCAGCGATGCACAAGCAATTTCAACTACAGAAATCTGACAATGGATGAGGTGAGGCAAATTTATTTAGATTAGATTAGATTAAACTTTATTTTCATTGCACATGTAAGGTACAAGGCAACGAAATGCAGTTAGCATCTAAACAGAAGTGAAATGAGCTGTAAGTACAGGATATACAGTGTCTACAATATGTTACAAACGTTCTATAAATATACAGATAAGGCAGTACTATGGACATTATAGATAGGTGTTCTATGAACATACTGTACAGATGGATTATGTAATAAGTGCATGTACACTACAAACAAAAACTATGAACATACATTTACAAATGAAAATTCTATTAAAAGGCAATATGTTAAGCTGTACAAAGTAGTAGTCCAATGGACATTAAAAAAGTGTATAGAAAAATATTCCCATGTGCAAATGGATCATTCACTAATTTGTATGTACAGACAGTAGTGCAAGTAATAACAAGTGTAACAGGAAGAAGTGTGAAGTACAATGAAAGTTTTTTTTCTTCTTCTTCTCCATATTCTAGTGGTTGGGAGCAGAGCTAGTTTTATTTATTTATTTATTTTTTAATTTATTTATTTATTATTTATTTATTATTTATTTATTTTTTGAAATTTTCGATATCTGAAGTGTTACTAAAACAACTCTTTTACATTAAGAAAACAACAGTGTGTTCCCCATCAAACCTTCATTATAAATTTAATCACTATGACGGTTATGTAATGTCTTTTGTTTGTGTTGTTTTACCAGGAGCGATGTGTGGACAGTTGTGCTGGCAAGTTAATAAGGACCAATCACCGTTTAATGGGCACCTATGTGCAGTTGATGCCCGCGATGGTTCAGAAAAGGATGCAGGAGATGGAGAGCAAGGCTGCAGAAATGGCTAAAGCTGAAGCTGCAGCACAAGAGAGTTCATCAGCATTAGAAAACCCATCTACTGCCATTCCAGCCACAACAACGATGCTTGAGAGCACACAGATACCTTCAACTCCTAATAATCCATCAGATAACAAGTCCTCATTAGTGACTGATGTCTCAGCTTTTGGACAAACACAGTCATTGTTAGATGTGCACACAGTCCCAAACAACACACAAACCTTTACAAATGAGTCTTTAGAAGGACTAGTAGTGCCATCGCCAGTGATCTCAACATCTGGAGATCCCGTCTTGAGTGCAGTAGAAAAACTAAATCTGAAGCCCAGCAGTGTAACCACCACATTAGTTCCTGAAGCACAGTCTGAAAGGGGAGCAAGACAGAGCCCCCAAAATCCATCTTGATGGCGATGTGCAGAAAAGAGACATGGACAAGAACATTTGTCTACAAGGTTTTGTTTATGCTGCATATTCCGTCTTAACACCCCAAAGTCACTTAAGACTTTTACGACGGTTGAACATGGAATGGGTTTCATAAATACTTAAATATCTCTATTAAAACATTAAATAACTAACTACGGGCGACTATGTGTCTTTAATGAAATTGCATAATGGAAAGATAATTTATTTGACTTCTTTATTTATTAATAATATTAGGATAAGTGTTTTGTGAATTTAAAGTGGCATATGAGTATAGATTATACATAATAGGATTAAAAAGAACAATTTAGAACCAAGAACCAAGAGAAAACAGAGCGCCCTCTCGCGGCTGTAGACGGTAATGTTTTCTCTTGGTTCATGTCAAATTAATTTTGATAAATAAGTCGCACCTGACTATAAGTCGCAGGACCAGCCAAACTATGAAAAAAGTGCGACTTATAGTCCTGAAAATGCGGTGTGTGTGTGTATATATATATATATATATATATATATATATATATATATATATATATATATATATATATATATATATATATTTATACATTACATTTATTGTACCTTTTTTTGTTTAGCCTTGAAATACACCATGGTAACCAACTTTTTTATTATTATTATTATTATGATATTTCATAATAAATATAATCCAGGATGTGGATTATTTATTTATATATTTTATAAAATTATTTGATGACAAGTGGATACTAATAATACTAGTAATATTATTACTTATCTTATTACTTTCTGGCATCAGTATTTAGTTACAATACTTCGTCCCACAGAAGTTATAACTGTGCATCTTTCCCAAAAAAATATTAACATTTTTTACCAACAGTTTTTCTGCCTCATCATTTGACCAAAATCTACATTGGATCACAGTCAGAAGTTATTACAAACACTCAGTGATGATTGACAGTGACTTTTACGTAAAAGTGTTTTTACAGTGTCTTATTTTATCCATAATTTATGTTTCCCATATATTTTCCCATATATATTTAATTAAGTAATATAGCAAAATCACATGAGTTCATACGATTTTTAATTATAGTAGTATATTGGGATCAGAGGGGTGTGGGTGGGCAAGCAATGTAATGCCAGAGTAAAGTAACACAACATTTTATGCATGATGTGTTCAGATCAGCTTTTCTCCTGATAAAATCAGTGTAATTGCAGTATTTCCATCCCCTGAATATAAGCTTTACAATATTCCAAGATTTCCTGATGCACCGGTGACTTCATGTGCCTGTACGAATCGTGCAAATTATGAAAATAAATCTAGGAATTATTGGATTTCAAATGGGGTTGAGGCATCAAAAGTAATTAGCCTAAGTAACGAGCTGTTTTATGAAGGTAAATGTAACTGTAATATTTGTACTGAATTCTTATCAGTAATTAGTTACACTACTAGTTATGGCAAAATAATAATATTAATAATTAATAATATTACTGTAACTAGTTACTTGTACTAGTTAGTTGCTGCCCCGGACTCGGAGACGGAGTATTCATAACCCCAGGCATAATCCTGAGGGAGAGAATATCGTGTCCCGAGGCGCTCGTTTCCTTCACTCTCCAGACGGGGGCGCTGCGGTGGTGTAATTAGCGGGGAGTGAGTGTGTGTCTGTCGGCGGGGAGGAGATCACAAACTCGGGCTCTAGTAGTAGGGTGTGGACGCTAGAAGAGTGTCGGTCCGGACTGTCCCAGTCATCACCGTTGGTTCACTCCAACTAAAAAGCGGCCATATAAACAGGTAATGATGGTTGTTATGATCGAGTGAGTGTGAGAATCGTGTGTCCAGTGACTGTGGGCGTAACGTTATATGTCTGCTGCTAACGTTAGCGGCATTAGCGCTCTAGTTTACAACAGTACAAAATTACTGTTGTATATCCATAAATAAAGTGTGGAGTCAAAAAAATATTTCCTTGTGCATGATTAAGTAAGATATAATTCATACTGTGAGTTTTTTTTTCTTTTGGTTTACCCATAGTTAAAAGTCTTTAGTCACTCTTTTGACTGGAGTGTCCGTTAGCTTCGCGGCTAATGTCACTTACTGAGAGAAGAACACGTACGTTACCTGTCTGTCTGTCTGTCTGCTGCAATTATCTAGCTAGCCATATGTCTTGCCTTCTGTCAATCTTGCTTTCTTTCAATCTTCTTGAACAAATACTCGCCCGCTTCGGTTTAAAGTGTCTATCTGTAACTTATATTTGAGTCTGTCTGTCTCTCTAACTAAGTTATATGTCTGTCATCTTATTCTGTTTGAAGACTTTCTTTTCTCTGTCTAAACATACCTGTGTCTGCTCATGCATATATACACACTTCTAACTTGTTGCTTGTTTGAACCATTCAATCTGTCCAGCTACATTTCTTTAATTCTATTTCGATATCTTGTTGTCTGTCTGTCAGTTGAAACAAAATCTGACATCTACCTGTCTTCTATTAAAACTCTCTTTTTTTCAGTGTAGACCTGTCTGTCTCTTTCTGTGTGTTTAATAATTTTCCTCTTTCTGTGAGTATTAACTATCATGTGTACCTGGCAGTCTTTTTGTGAGCGGATGCGTATTTAACTGAATCAATAGCAGCCTGCTCTTATCTAATTTGTCTGTCATTTTCTCTAAGTGAACGCAGTTGTTTTCCTTTATGACTGTATTTGTTCTGGTTTTGAAAAACAAATCCCTCCTGTATCCCATCTCAATGCACTTTGCAAAGTATTTCTTTCTTTAATTCTCTAATAAAACAGACAAGTAGTTTTTCATGAGTAAGACGGGTCTTTGCGAAGACCTCTTAACTGAAGTATGAGTGATGTCAGAGTATTAAAGAAACACATTCTGTTGGCAGAGGGTTGTTTTTGACTCCGTAAGGGAGTCATATGTGTGTTATAACAGGCCAAAACCTGTACAATTACACAAGTATTCATCACCTGTCAGCATTCAGTGAACAAATATTTAAACCTTTGGCATAAACCTGAGGTGAAGAGTTCATCCAGAAATTTATATTTTGTAATTTATTAACCCTCATATCCTCCTAAACCTGTGTGACTTGTATATTATATGTATATCTGTTCTTGTGTGGAGCATTAAAGAGAAATAGTAGTGTCCATTATTAAGAAATGGCATTTTTTTCATCCTTTTAGTTTGGTTTCACGTGTTTTTGAAAAATGTAATTTAATTAAGTTAATGACTCTAAGAATGTCATGTGGCATGTTTTCTTTACAACAAATGCATTTTAAAGATACTTTTCAATGTGATGTATTAGTAATTTATAAATATAATTTATAAAGTCTTCTTTGGAAATAGTTTTATAAACTTTTTTTTTTTTTTTTAATGAGGAAAAAATAAATTATTTCCCATTATATAATGAATAAATAAATAGATAATTGAACTTTTCATTTCTTGGGAACTGTTCTTAGAAACTACTTGTTATTGTTGTGTTTTAGTCACTGTTCCCTGGTGACCTGAACTGTGACAGTATGTTATGTGCAGGCTGTGTTCAAGACAGCTCATCTGAGCTTCCTTCTCGTTTCTCTGCAGTGTAGCGCAGACACCAGACACTTGCCCTGAGGCTGTGAAGAGACTGTCCCACCGCACCCTTCCCGTGACTGGATGTTCTGTCAGACCCTCGCCTGTCGTCTTTAGGGTACAGCAGCTTCAGACACCTCTCCCAGGACACTCCTGGTAGGGGACGAACGATTCCGGTGGACGTGAGAGGAGAGAGGGTGCCGAGATGGATGACATCTTCACTCAGTGCCGTGAAGGCAACGCGGTAGCCGTCCGCCTCTGGTTGGACAACACAGAGAACGATCTAAACCAGGGGTGAGTGTGTTTTTGACCATTGTATGAATTTGAGTCATAATATGAAATTAGTCAGAGCTGTTATTAGGTAAATTGTAGTGTGTTTGTAGAGACATGTTTGTAAAAGTTGAACTTGGATGCTGGCAGTAGGGAGTGGATTCTTTGGTGTCCACGCCCCCCTCCAAACTTTGAAATTCAAAATGTATTGTGAAGAAACTGTCCTGTCTGTGAGGATCTTCTGTCAGGCCTTGTCCCTTTGTTCACCCCTTACTTTTATCTGTCTCCTAATCCCTGGGCGCAGTGGCGCAGTGGAGAAGATGACGAGGGTAGATTGTATCGCTTTCCATCTGTGTTGTGGGTTTCATTCAGTTTTTTAAGCTGTCGTGGCATACACAGCTTTAAGATTTAAATCAGATGGTTTTGAGGCATTGACGATTTCAGTACTAGGTTGTAATTCCTGCATAATTCTGCTGTTACTATTTAACATTTGATACCAGAAAAAACAAGGTCTTTCACCCATACAAAACATGCCGTCATATTGTGTTCCTAGTGCTTTTTTTAGTTGTGCCTCATGGTTTCAGCGGTGTTCTGGGCAGTTGCTAAGTGGTGACCTAGGTCAGAAGAGATCATTTTCATGTATATATGATAGGGGAATGCAAAAATAGTAAAATGATCAATCTGTAATTATTAGGGATGCACCGGTTGACCGGCCATAAATCGGAACCGGCCGGTTTTTGCTTAAAATATACGCGATCAGCAACTGGCCAGTTTTTGGTCTTTTTCGGCCAATTTTTCCGGTAGTGCATTCGCGTGCACAGACTACATTGTAATCGTTCGCTGTGTCATTTGTGTAGAAGTATTTCGAAATCTGTCCGCAGGACACAGGCAGCCGATCAGTACTGGAAATGCAGAGTTTGAGGTCTGAGGCACAGATAGCAGGAAGCGATCAGCCGTTGGTGTACTGGCGCACAAATAAGAGCCTTTCCTGCGCACTGAAGCTGCGCGAGCGTATACTGTACCGGCCTGCGCCCTGAACAGGATTAGACGGTGAAGAGATGTTCAGCTCAACTTCTCACGTGTTGGATGAGAAACGAAACGGACTAAACTGTGACAAAACTGAAAGTTTTTTTTGTTTTTTTTGCATACACGTTTGAAAAGCCAGAAATAAACGTCAGTTCTGCATTAGGATGATTATTTTTATTTTACCTTAAAATTACAGACTTAATTTGATTTAAAAATCACCTGCTGTAGAACACTGATTACTTGAGACAATAAGTTATTTATTTTTAATTGGCTCAAGAAAAAAAAATATTGATGTGAATCATTACCCTAATTTTTTTTTTTTTTTGGATGAATGAAACACTTTGCATCTTTATTTATTCGCACCAACATTATTTGATTTTAACATTTTGGAAAATGTATTTATATAGCATACTTTTATTTAGTCTCACTGGTAAAGACCTTTTTTTTATTTAAAACCACATTTAAAAACTAAAATACTGAATGTTGATTAAGAAACATCTTATAGAATGTGTGTTGATTGTGGTGTTTGGATTGTAGAACTAGCAGTTATTGCCTTTAATTTCACATGGTTACAGTTAATCTTTTATTTAAGGCCAGTTCTCTGTAGTTTCAACCCAATTCAAAAACAGAAGCTAAGTGCTGATGTCTGTACCATCTATGTTTGTACTGAATGCAGGCTACTTATTGTGCAGTTACTGCTGTTAATTTCAGATGGTTACAGTTATTGTTTTCAATAGCCAAAAGCAAGTTTGGCCTATTAAATACCAAGTATCTTGTTTATGCACACTTTCCTTCTTTCTTGTTTGTGTCTTAAAAGAAAAAAATGCTTTACTTTATCAGTTTGCTTTGCTTGAGCTTGAATGCTTTTGTTATACATCTAGTTTACACACATTTTCAACTAAAAAGAAAAGCATGAGATATAATGTAACATGGATGTAGAACATTGTTGTGTGTAATGCCTAATCATAAGCTTCCTCAGAAATGGTGACAAAAACGTGATTATTAAACGTCTTTCTCATTAAATGTCATTTAAAGTAACAAATATTTGTTTTTGTTTTTTATGAGCCCAAATATTCAAATACAATATTTTGAAAATTGGCTATTTCTTATGTATGATATTGTGGTGCCTAGGTATGTTTAGGCTATTTCTTAGTTAAAATTATTTTCAAAGTTAAGTTTCACGAGTTTTAGGAAATGTTTTCAGTATGTGTATATTATATTTAGTATCCAAAGCTTAAAAAAGGTTTTTATTATTTTATTTTTTGTAAAATCCAGGGAGTTTTTTTTTATGTATAATTTATTCAGACAAAATAACATATAATACTGACTTTTCCTTTTGGATTTAGTTGTGCAGCCCTCCTGTGAAACTGAATGTCGTTAGCCTAGTTTTAAAGAAATAAGTCCTGAAATATGCGTCTTACAAACTAAACGAACATAATTCCATTTCTAGCCCTATATGGTGTAAAGCATACACAGAGTTGAGCCATGCACCCTCTTCAAATACCTCCACCTTTGCCAAACTCCCTCTCACAAACACCCTTGACCCTCCTTTCTTCATGAATACATCCCCGAACAGCTGGGAAGCACAAAGGAAAGGGAAAACGTCCTGGTCGATCTCCAAGAACCTTTAAGGATTCTGATCTGGATGGATCTCTTGCTGTCAGCCACATGATGTATAACTGAAAGGAACGGGTCAGAGATGAATGGTTCGCCTGTGCCGATTCAGCACAGAATCAGCAGATTGCATGCAGCGGCTACTTTAGTTGAAGCGTCTGATGTAGATCACCATCTTAGGCCTTTCTTGTGCTCTTGACATGGCTGAAGCTGTGACTTTGAAATTATGTGACAAAGGAAATGTTGGACGGGAACACTAACTCAACTAGCACAAAACCAAAAAATAAGACCATAAGCTTAGCGTTCCCTACTCTAAACAGCAATGGATCCTCTACAAATCTGCCGGTCAGGCCAGTGTGAGTTGGAGTCTATGTCTAATCTGTGACTCAGAAGACGGGGAGGAGGGAACGGTCTGGGCTAAAATGAAATGGTTGGGATGAATAGTTTCCATACGATGAGCTCACCAACCAAAGCATGCTGACTTGAGCCATACGGTCCTCTCTGTGTCACTTCTCTCTCTCTGTTTCTCTCCCTCCCTCCCTCCCCGCTTACCAGTCTCAAAGTGTTCTCCTTTTCCAGAAATAGAAAAATTCCAGCTAAGGGATTCGCCTTTCGCTTTTGCCTAATGTGGTTTGCCTAATAAAATGGTTTTGATCCTTTGAGAAGAGAGGATGTTTGATTCAGCTCTTCTGAAGGGCCATGAGGAGTTTCAGCATGGTTTGAGATGTTACAACCTTACGTGTTTGTGGGAGGAGACAGGAAACAGCAGACATACACGGGCGTTGTTTATGTTTCACATTACAGCATGGCAGTCAGCAGACTGGACTCCTGTCTTATGTCTTATCTTCTAGAAATTCATGACACTTTGGCCATTATGCCTAAACTTCCATTTTTGATTTTGATATTGTTTTTAAGTGTTGACATTTAAATTAAAATAGACAGTGTTCATTTTCTTAAAGGGATATTTCACTCAAAATTCTGTCATTATTACATTATACCTTCAATTTGATGCAGACCTGTATGAGTTTCATCTGTTGGACACAAAATTAGATCATTTGAAGAATGTTGGTAATCAAACAGTTGCTGGTAGCCATTAAAGTCCATAGTAGTGGAAAAAATACTATGGAATCAATGGCTACCAGCAACGTTTTGGTTACCAGCATTCTTCAAAATATCTTATTTTTCTTTATTTTCTTGTGTTCAACAGATGAACGAAATTAATACAGGTTTAAAATGTATTTTTGTATTTAGCCTTCATACAAACAAGAAATGTGAAATCATTGTCAAATAATTGTCTCAGACTCACTTTAATATCTTTAACTTCAAACTATAGACAGACATACACTACCAGTCAAAAGTTTTTGAACAGTAAGATTTTTCATGTTTTCAAAGAATTCTCTTCTACTCACCAAGCGTGCATTTATCTGATCCAAAATCAGCAAAAACAAACATTCAGAAAGATTTGTACTGTTTAAATCTGTTGTCTATTTCAAAATATTTTAAAATGTGATTTATTCCTGTGATTTCTAAGCTATAGTTTGAGCATCATTACTCCAGTCACATGATCCTTCAGAAATCATTCTAATATTCTGATTTGCTGCTCAAAAATCATCTATGAATACGTTGAAAACAGCGGAGTATAGTTTTTTTCAGGTTTCGTTTTTTTTATCTGAAATAGAAATCTTTTGTAACATTATAAATGTCTTTATAATTACTTTTGATCAATTTAAAACATCATTGCTAAACAAATGATACATTTTTATAATTTTGTTTAAAAATTAACTAGCTCCAAGCTTTTGATTGGTATAGTGTATAATGTTTCAAAAGCTTTTTATTTCAGATAAATGCTGACCTTTGGATCGACCTATTGACTGTTTTTGTAGGCTAATTATTCTTGTAGAATGAAACTTTTTTTTTGTCACTATAAAAAGTATGAAAAGTGCTCAGAGTTGCTGCAGAAAAAAAGAGCAAAAAGAAAAGAATGTTGCTGCAGACTGGCTTATTGAAAATGCAAACTGACTCCCTGCCAGCAGGAGGCGCTGTGAGAGCGGTAGAACCCCCAGCCAGACCCTCCTCGTAGAACTGGGTAGAACTAGCAGTTTCTACAGTAACGGTTGTAATCAAAGCAGTTCCGCTCACGAACGCTTCTTTTCTTTATCAGAAAAAATCAAAACGCCATCTAAACTTTTCTGAAGACAATCCTTTCACTTCCTTCATATAAAACGCTGAGAGGTGTTTTGATTTTGAAATGTGCAGTGCTCATGTTTATTCATGAAGTCAAATGCCACAAATAAATAAATGAATGGGAAACATATAGGAAATTTGTTTAAAAATCATATCACCATTATTTAATTTCTTTTAAAATAATGATTAAATGATTGAATTGTCCCATTCTTGTCTAATACAGGCTTCTAGTTGCTCAACTGTCTTCTTTGTCGCATCTTCCTCTTTATGATGCACCAGTTGTTTTTTTATGGGTGAAAGATCTGGACTGCAGGCTATCCATTTCAGTACCCGGATCCTTCTTCTACGCAGCCATGATGTTGTAATTGATGCGGTATATGGTCTGGCATTGTCATGTTGGAAAATGCAAGGTCTTCCCTGAAAGAGATGACATCTGGGTCGGAGCATATGTTGTTCTAGAACTTGGATATACCTTTCAGCATTGATGGTGCCTTTTCAGATGGTGTAAGCTGCCCATGCCACACACACACTCATGCAGTCCCATACCATCAGAGATGCAGGCTTCTGAACTTAGCGCTAATAACAACTTGGGTTTTCATTTTCCTATTTAGTCCGGATGACATGGTGTCCCAGTTTTCCAAAAAGAACTTTCAATTTTGATTCGTCTGACCACAGAACAGTTTTCCACTTTGCCAGAGTCCATTTTAAATGAGCCCTGGCCCAGAGAAAACGCCTGTGCTTCTGGATCATGTTTAGATATGGCTTCTAATTCGAGCTATAGAGTTTTAGCCGGTAACGGAAATGGCACGGTGGATTGTGTTCACGACAATGTTTTCTGGAAGTATTCCTGAGCCCATGTTGTGATTTCCATTACAGTAGCATTCCTGTATATGATGCAGTGCCGTCTAAGGGCCCTGAAGATAACGGGCATCCAGTAATGTTTTCTGGCCTTGACCCTTACGCACAGAGATTGTTCCAGATTCTCTGAATCTTTGGATGATATTATGCACTGTAGATGATGATAACTTCAAGAGGCTCTTTTTATACCCAGTCATGTTCCCAATTGACCTAATAAGTTGCAATTTGGTCCTCCAGCTGTTCCTTATATGTACATTTAACTTTTTACCTCTTATTGCTATCTGTCCCAACTTTTTTGGAATGTGTAGCTCTCAAGAAATCCAAAATGAGCCAATATTTGGCATGACATTTCAAAATGTCTCACTTTCAACATTTGTTATGTTATCTATATTATATTGTGAATAAAATAAAAGTTCATGAGATTTGTAAATTATTCCATTCCTTTTTTACTCCCAAGTTGTACAGTGTCCCAGCTTTTTTGGAATCGGGTTTATATAATACTTTGTTACATTGTTTGTGTTTCAAGTTGTTTTGCAGATGGGATTTTTGTATCAGCATCCAAAATTTTGCATCTGTCCTTCTCTAGTAGTGAATGCCATCTAAGTTGACTGTGGGTCTGCTCTCAAATTGTGACTCAAAGAGGAACTGACCCACTTTGTGGCTGTTTTTCATTCTTGATGTTTGGACGGGAACTCCGAGCGGCTAATGATAGTAGAAGAACAGAAGACTGAAGCAAACTAAATGCTAGGTTACGGCTGTGTTTGTTTCTGTGGCTTTAAAACAGAGACTGAAGCTGCTGAAGCTCAGGCTAATGAGAAGCATTTTCAGTGTTTGGGGTGAATAATTTACTGCTAAAAATATTAGCTGTATTTTAACTTCTTGTGTTTAGCTATACTGTCTAAAAATAAAACACTTATACATCCGTTTTAAATGTGTGTTTTTAAATCGGAAGGTACCTCTTAAATGTTAACAATATTATAAAAAAAATGTTTTTGTTACATTTCCTGTCACATACGTCACTCTGGCCCACTTCACAAGCCTGTTAGCTCAGATACAGTTTTAGACTGTGGCGCCTCTCTGATGTGCGGTTTATGATCTAATTCAGTATGAGCTTTCACTCAACCAGATTGTTGCTGAAAGGTAGAAACCTGAACTCAGATGTGGAGTTGTACTTTTAAATCATCACTGAATGAAACCCCAGAACAGTTTTTGGCCAGAGGAAGCTCTTAATAACTGCTTTTCAACTCTTTGATTGTATAACTGCAGACTCAAGACGTAATCCTCAGCTGTGTGACTCCAATATCGTTGTTTGCATAGTCTGTCTTTATACGTTTGTAAGTCTGTTAGCATAAACGTTCATTTCTGCGTGTGTGTGTGTGTGTGTGTGTGTGAGAGAGAGCGAGAGAGTGAGAGTGTGTGTGCTGGATCACAGTGCTTGCTTCACGTCCTTACATGGACAAGAGAAACTAGCTGGATATGAATTGTCCAGAGCACTGTAGGAAGGGAGCTACTAGCAGTGGAAGAGAGCGTGGAATATTATTTCCTGTGTTTCCAGATCTGGTTTCCGCAGTCCGCCCCTCTGCTGTGTTGGAGCACTGCTGAAAGTTATGTGACAAGTGTCACCACAGATAGCTCTCTTAGGACTCTCCTTTTTCCTCTTTTTCCCTCACTTACTTTCTTGCTTTCTTTCTTATTAATTTCCTGTAGTTTTGCCGTTTAGCTTCCATTCTTTCCAACCTTCCAACTCCTGTTTTTCTTGGTTTCTTCCTTAGACTATTCCTTCTTTTTCCCCCAGATTCTTCCTTTTTTCATGTTTTTTCCTTTAAAGCTTACTTTTCATTCTTCCTGTCTTTCCTTGTTTTTTCTTTCCCGCTTCATTCCATTCTGTCCCATTTTATTTTTCATTTTCTGCTTCATTCTGAACTTTCTTTCCTTCCTTTACTTCCTTTTTCTGTTTACCCTCTTCTTTTTCAGGTTATTTTCCAACTTTCTTTCTTTCCTTCCTTCCTTCCTTTTCACTTCCATTTTTCCTGCTAGCTTTCTTTCTTTCCGCATTTTTTTCTTTTCAGCTTCCTGTTTTCCCCAGTTTTCTCCTTTGTTTCTTTTTCCTTTCCTTCCTTTCTTGAAATGTGCAGTTTGGCCAGATATAAAGCACATTCTGGAATTCCCAATGGGAAGCTCAGGACTTACTGTTCAATTTTATTTTGTTTATTTAAGGATGGGGGACTTCCTGTCTATTTGTCTTTAACCCCTTCAGTTTCGACTAAGCCACATTTGACTGTGTGTGTGTGTGTGTGTGTGTGTGCGGTCTGGTCTGGTCTGATCTGATCTGATCCGGCCGGACATTGTGAGTAGTTCCAGCAGCTAGCCTAAGTTTAGCCGCACTACTGGTTTTATCATTTACCCAGAGACTTCCTACTGTAGTGCACACACCCAGCCCTTCAACAAACACTTCATTATTGAAGCCTTCATTTATTTATAGCAAACTATCAGCAGTTGCATTCCGTGGTTTAATAGTAAAACCCCCATGTGGTTCATTCACATGTGCTCTCAGTAGCAGCACTAATGCACAGGCTCTGATCTGATCTCAGTGTTGTTATTGTAACTTTAGGGTCACCGTTGACTGTAAGTGCAAGTTTTGCTTAAGAGTAAGTGCGAGTTTTACTGCATTTTTGAAAAGGAAATAGGAAGCCCTGAGTACAGATCTCAGACACAAATGGGAGGGGGGTATACATGATCTGAAGGAAAGGGCCAGTTAACTGCTGTTTATAATTAACTGGCTGGAGACAGACAGCTGAGAGCGGGATCACCAGCCAGACTGGAGACTGGAGACCAAACACTGCAGCAAAAAACTGTGCCTTGATTTAAAGTCCACCCAATTACAAACCTTCTGTCATTATTTCCAAACATGTATGCACTCCAAAAATATTTGGGCCTAAATTTAAGATGTATGCATTTTAATGCTTATGAAATTTCCATGCTGTTGGATTACACAGTTTTAACCCTCTCAGGCTCAAATTAAGTTTTAGTAACTTAGTAACTTTAGTAACCTTTAGTAAAGTTTTCAGTACTCCAGATACATAAAATATCTATCTGGAGTAATAAGGTTTTTAGTTTGTAACTGTTGCAAATCTGCAACGCCTGCCTTGAGAGGGTTAACATAAAATAATAAACTTCATGATGCAAACATAAAATAAACAGGCAAGATAAAAGAACATGAACTATTATGTTAAAAATATATAATCTAACTTAAATGGATGGACATTTTAAATGCAGTGATTAGTGATTGTATTATAATATATTACATTTAAATTCAAATGCATAAAAGTAGAATTTAACTTTTTTAATAGACATGCACATGATAATTATGATATGATACTGACACTAAATATGCTGACGTGTTTTTTTTTTTCTTGCAGGGATGATCACGGGTTCAGTCCGTTACACTGGGCCTGCCGTGAGGGCCGTTCAGGTGTCGTGGACATGCTTATCATGAGAGGGGCACGCATCAATGTCATGAACCGCGGCGACGACACACCCCTGCACCTGGCTGCAAGCCACGGCCACCGGGACATTCTGGCCAAGGTGCGAACTGATTGTAGCAGATAAACACTCACAAACACACACACACACACACCAGCACCTGAACAACCACAGTGACCAAAGTCACGGAATTGTGTAAACAAACAAACAGCTGCTAACAGCAGTTCAAAATATCCACACATGCAAACTTTAAACCCTCGAAAAGGAATACGGAACTGACAGTTTCCATTTTATATACCTTTTAGTTCCATTAAAGAGATTTTGAATGGATGTTTTATTATTTGCTGTTTTGGGGACTGAATCATATTGTGGTTTGTGTTGTCTAGCTGATCCAGTGTAAAGCAGATACCAATGCGGCAAACGAGCACGGCAACACCCCTCTCCATTACGCCTGCTTCTGGGCCCACGACCTGGTGGCAGAGGTTGGTTTGAAGCTCCCTCTGCTGGGAAAAAAGAGAAACTCTCTCGACTGTTTTGTTGTTGATTTCCATGCAGTTATAATGAATGGTGAATAGAGCTTTCAAACACCATAACATTATCATAAAAGTGGTTCACATGGTTCTTGTGCACTATATTTTTCTGTAGTCTCCTGAAACTATAGGATAATATATTTGAGTAAAATACATAAAATGATTTTCATTCTTCTGTTTAAGTTCTTGGAGTTTGGTCTGTTCCTCACATAAAGCTTTAGTAGGTTTTCAGAAAACCTGGAATATAGCACACATATAGTGCAAGTCTTATTAACCACATATGTGGTATTTTTATTGACATAGTTCCAGTTCATTTTTAGTGTATCTATAACAGTTTTCTTGTTATTATTCACTAAGAATAAAACTATTAAAATCACTTTCGTTGATTGAAAGACAGCATAAAATAATGTACAGTATTAGATGGAAAAAAGCAACAGAAACAAAATGGTTAATAAAATGGAAATCTTAAAGTGAAGTAAAAAAAAAAAAAATTCAAGTGCAACCATAATTACTAGAATTAAAATGGAAACTAAATATATAAAAATAATAGCTTATTTTAAAAACAAGAACATAAATAGAATATAAATGATTCTCGAAAAGGGCAACCACTACATTACCTTTTTTCCTTTAACGATTGAGCAGAATTACCTTGGAGATGGTTAAACATTTGACATTCAGTGCTATTCAAAAGATAACAATGTCATTTCAGTCATACCAAATATGTTATCATTCATATTCTCTCCAGGATCTGGTTAATAATGGTGCTCAGGTGAGCATCTGCAACAAGTATGGAGAAACTCCACTGGATAAGGCCAAACCACCGCTCGCCGCACATCTGAAAGGTAAACTCTTCTTTAATAGTGTAGCAAATGTATTGTACGCAGTAGATTTTTAAGAAGGCCCGTTTGCTCGCAGACTCAAAGGTCTCTTTCTGTTATGTTACATCAGCCATAATAATTCTGTTGTGTTTATGAATCAGAGCTCGCGGAGAAACAGGGACAAAGCCTGGCCAAAGTTCCTTTCAAGGACTCTTTCTGGAAGGGAACCACTCGAACGCGACCACGTAAGCACCCTCAGAACATCTGATTCTCATTTACATTCATAACACTAAAGCATTTTAGTGTCACTCAGCATTACTGTGTATAGATTGCCTTATGAAATTATATAAATTGTCCCCAACCAAGGTTTGATTGTTGTATATTTTTTATATACATGCCTGCAGGTAATGGCACACTAAATAAACATGCTGGCGTAGATTATAAGCAGCTTTCCATGCTGGCCAAAATCAACGAGAACCACTCTGGGGAGGTGAGCTCATCTCCCAAACCACTACTCATTTATGCCCAGTGTTTATTGCAACACTGATGTCTCTGCTCTCCTCCTGGCAGCTGTGGCAGGGCCGCTGGCAGGGCACAGAGATTGTGGTCAAGATGCTGCATGTGCGAGAATGGACTACAAGAAAGAGCCGTGACTTTAATGAGGAGTACCCTAAACTAAGGTGACGAACCGCTATTACAGTGTGCCTGCATTACACAGATTAAAAAGACAGAAGTTTGCCCAGAAATGAATATTGTCATCATGTACTCACAATGATAGTTAATATAGTTAACTAAAACCTTAAAAACTGATAACTGAAATAAAGTATTAAATACATTTTCTTTTAATTATTTAGGTAATAATTTAATTATTTGGCATTTTCATTTTAATTTGATGTATTGAAGTATCTAGAATAGGGGAAAAACTGATTTAAAAATAAAAAACGAGATTAGACTAAATTACTAAAACTTTAACTAAGATTTCAATGAAAACTGGAAATATAAAGATAAAAATGAATTCAAAATATTAATAAAATGTGTAATTTTATTGATACTAAAATAACAGTGTTCTAAAGCTGCATTGCTAACTGTCTTCTGAAGACATAATAAGCACCGTAAAGAAAACTCATGCACTGAAGTCATTTGATAGCTTTGTGTGACAAACATAACACAAATTGGATCATTACAAATCATTCAGGCTGGTTTTGAACTGAATCAGCTGATTTCAGAATCAAAGTTAGACTCAATAGAGTGATTAGTTCACAAAGTAGACTGATTTGGAACTAAAATTTTATTATATTCGATTTATTTTCACTACACGATTGTCAAGGACTAAAGAATTTGCAATAATAAATTGTGATCTATTCCCGCTTTCATTTAAAAAAGGGAAAAATCTTGGCGAACTTTTGAATGTGTGAAACGTCTCCATCATGTTAGTGGTCTGTTGTTTCTGTGTGTTCATGTGTCCCTCTCCACCCTGGTGTTTCCCCTGTTGTAGAATCTTCTCCCATCCAAACGTGTTGCCCATGTTGGGGGCGTGTCAGTCTCCACCTGCCCCTCATCCAATCATAATTACACACTGGATGCCCTATGGCTCCCTTTACAATGTGCTTCACGAGGGGACCAGTGAGTAAAACATGTTACTGTCTCACACAGACCATTTGTTTTTTTATTTGTTTTTAGCTTCATTTGAATGTTAGAAATATGCTTGATTGCTCTTTAAATTCTGGACATGACAAAAGAGGAAGTCTTTTTTTGACTGGAGTTAAACCTAATTCTTAAATTTAACTTGAAATTTAAGTTAAACCCACTCTTCTCCTGTATCTTCCTCGTTCTTTTGTCCATCTAGACTTTGTTGTGGATCAGACGCAAGCGGTGAAGTTTGCTTTGGATATAGCGTGTGGAATGGCTTTCCTGCACACACTTGAGCCCATGATCCCTCGGCATTATCTCAACAGCAAGAGTGTCATGGTGAGATACTCAAAGCAGATATTTCCTGCTAATCTTGGTTTCCAGAGTGTCTATTTTTGTTCTACAGGAGAACACGTGTATAGTTACGGGCATAGCTCTAGATTCATTTCCACAGACTTTAAATACTCCGGGTCAACTGCTGATTGCAAAACACAAGTTCAAAGTTTGTTTATTCGCTGTCATGGTTTGTGAAACCCATTCAGCGGAACTTGCCCTCCATAAATTTAGCCTCAGTGGATAAACCACTGTGAACAGAAACTGCTATAAACACTCTCAGTTCTCTGAAGTTTCTGTGCATCCTGTCCCAAGTTCAGAGTTTCAAATTGTGGAGTAATGCAGTGAAAGTACATTCTTTGGGAGTGGTTTTCTTATTGCCTCTTAAGATTTTGTAGTAACAGACATCAGTGGTCTGTAATGTCCCATGGAAAAGTCAAAATGTAAAGGTCACTATCAGTTTAAAAGCACAATGGTCCAAATAAAGCCAAGCCACAACCAAACGACTTCTCAAAATACTAATAGCTGTACTGATCACATTACATTACACACCTTCAACTCTCAGAAGCTTGTCCTAGCTGGCTGTTTCATGCTAACATCCTAATGAATCTGTTCTCATTGGTTCATTGACATCAGATTGATGAAGACATGACAGCCAGGATAAGCATGGCAGATGTGAAGTTCTCCTTCCAGTGTCCCGGCAGGATGTACTCTCCCGCATGGGTGGCACCTGAAGGTACGGTCCCTTTCCTACACTCTCTGAATACTTCATTTCAAATTTCTCTACCAGATTTTACATTATCCCGCGTTATTTGTCTAAGGTATGATCACACTAGTGAAATTTCTATGAAATTTCTCAGGCAAAAAAAGGAACATTTTCTATTGCCAGTAGTGTATAAATCAGTCATTGCTGCAATACTGCACGAGCAGCTTGAACCCATTGTGAAATTTGCATGGGGAAATATTTAGTTGTTTTTACGATCGGTGGATTCCTTTTGAAATGACTGGATTGCTTGTGGAATTTAGCGTGAACAGAGGTACTGTGACCACACCTTAAACAGGACATTTTGATTCACTGATAGCTTAACATCTCGCTTCACGTCTCGTCTCAGCCCTGCAGAAGAAGCCAGAGGAGATTAACCGGCGCTCGGCAGATATGTGGAGTTTCGCTGTGTTACTCTGGGAGCTCGTCACCAGAGAGGTGCCCTACGCTGACCTCTCAAACATGGAGATCGGCATGAAGGTGAGAAGATTATATGACTTTGTAAAAGCAAGAGCTGAACCGAAAAGACCTCAGGGTCAGAAATGTAGTGGTGCTTGGGGCAAAAATGCCCCCGAAATAAACAAAAATGCTCCCCAAAATTCAAGATACAGTTAAACTAAAATTACGACGGCCATCACCATTCTTGTGAGAGTGCTGAACAGTTAACTAATTGAGCACTTCAGTCATGGAGAATATTCTTTGCTTGCTTTCTGAACAAAATGTATTCACAAATTCGTTGCTAAGATAACCGGTTTGAAGAGATATGTAATAAATTCTGTTAACCAACATTACAATCAGTATTTACAATATCAAGGGCAGTAATTGACAATGATTTTTATTATAATATTCCAACCTTTCACTGTTACTTTTCTAATTGGCTGATGTAAATATTTGACAAAAGTTCGAATGCACCAGGAAATCACTTTTAAGATGCAAATATTGACCCTTAAAGGAATAGTTTACCCCAAAATTATAATTTGCTCTCATTCGGGCCATTTCAGATGTAGATAAGTTAATTGGAAAATAAATGTAGTATTGCAATCACTTGCTCACCAGTGGATCCTCTGCAGTGAATTCAAAGCAAAAAAAAAAAAAAAATCATTTCTGACCATGGCTATCCCTTCTTTCTTCATTAGGTGGCACTAGAGGGACTGCGGCCCACCATCCCACCGGGCATTTCACCCCACATCTGCAAGCTTATGAAAATCTGCATGAATGAGGATCCTGCCAAGAGGCCCAAATTTGACATGATTGTGCCCATCCTTGAGAAGATGCAAGACAAATGAGATTGCCCTGCTGGAGTTCACAGTATTGCCTTAAAATGCACCACTCACCAAAAGTGCTCTATGCCACTGTAGCCCTCTGCTAAAGAAAAATGCTTTTATGGAAACACTGTTGAACATTTTTAAAAGCCACAGTCTCATTATCGCCTATATTCTTATATGCAATCATTGAATAATGACATGTGTTTGTGCATATAAATGTTCATCAGTCCATTTCGTGAGTGTTTACAAAGCAACATTTACCCTTTAAAACCTCTTTTCTATAGCCATTAAACAGGAAGTGGTGGCGGCAACAGTCCTTCGAAGCAGTGAATGTAAAGTAAAATCAAGTTTTCAAATCCACACCCACATTTTATTCATCATTTTTCTTACTTGCTTCATTTCACTCCGTTAAAAAGAGATCACAGATCATTTCATCAGCTCAAAATCTAAATTATTTGCAAATGTGTGTAAAACGGCCGCTGTTAGTATTTAAAGCATCGTGTTCATTTCACTATGTGTTTTCTTTGGATTGTCCACTGAAAATGAAAGTCGATAGGCTGAGTTTGCCTGAGTTGTAAAAAAAAAAAAAAAAAAAAAAAAGTGTAATAATGCAATAGCTAATGCCAGTTTTATGCCTTATGCAACAATTAACCAAAATATGAAGTGCCCATAATATCAATGATTGTACTGTCCCTCTCATAGTAGGGAGATTAACATGTTATAAAACATGTGATGATAGATTAATGTACCATAAGTTCAAAGTTCATTTACACACACCACATCAAATGCGAGAACTCGTTTGCCACATGCATCACGAGTCATGTCTTCTATCCTTGCTCCAGAAATCTACATATTTACTTGATCCATACAAATGCATGCTTGCTCCGTCCTATGTTATGTAACTAACACTCCACCTGCTCCTGTATTCTAATTTACTTAACATGTTAAGCATGTTACATCTGAGATATTTTTATATTGTATACATGTATTATTGTTTTTTCATGGGCAATACATTAGGGAGCCTATGAGTGCCTTTATTTTAATTTTTTTTTATTTTATAAACACTACATCTATTAACTTCTTTATTTTTCTGTTACTGTGTTCCTTTTTTCAGCTAGCCATTGTGTAATAGGAAACCAAGAGACGAAAACAAGCATACTTGACATGCATAAATGTATCCTTTTTTTATTTCACAGTGTTTCTATTTACGTTTTGAAAAGCAAACAGCGATGATAATGACAAACAGACTGATTATCTAACTTATGCTTACTGTTTTCTGACCTTGTGTCAGAAAGGTTTTTTAATGAAACTTTATGTGGCTTTTCTTTATTCTTTATTTTGGAGATTTGGGCTGTTTATATTTTATTCGTGATAACTAAAGTTTACTAAAAGAAAATAAGAACAAATAAAGTCTTGGTCATGCTGAATGCTTCAATCTGTGTTCATTAATCAGTCAGAAAATAAATTATTTGGTTTTTGACATGACATAATATCGAGCAGTGACAGCTGTATGTGTGATGTATGTATAAGCTACTTCTAAATAAAAGGCTTTTTATATATATATATTAATTTTGTAAAATGGGAAAGGAGTCATGAATTGAATTTTTCTTTGCCTTCTATACATTAATAAAAGAGTAAAGTTTGAAGGTCATGTTTTTGGAAGAAAATTTCTTGAAGTTTACACATACCAATGGCAATATTATGTTTAAACAAAACTGCTTCACTTATAGATTTAAATATTTTAAAGCATGTGAATATGCAATCTCTGAACAGTCCATTTTTTAATAGTTGATTAGAACGAGCGTCGAATTATTTTACTACAAGCTAATATATAAAATATCTTTGTTACGTTTACGTTTACAAGAGCGATCGGCCTGCCACGTGACTTGTCAGCTGTGGTGTCAGCATGTCACGTGATCCGTCAGCTGAATGTATATAAACTGCTCGGGACGTGT
>NW_020525423.1:0-33843 GCF_003368295.1 Carassius auratus | reverse complement strand
ATTCGTGGCTGATTCATACGACCTCACTCTTTTGTTTTTCTGAATTAGCAAAATTTTGCTAAATTGTACGTATTTCGAGTTCTGAATTGCCTTTGTACAAATGGCCTACTCCTAACCAGCCCTAAACACTGGGGTCTAAACAAATCGTACAAAATCATACGAGTGAGGTTGTACAAATTTGTACAAATTAGCTACCTCATAAAATACATAAAAATTGCTTGTAAGATAGCCTTGAATAATCTGTAATAATCGTAAAAATAATCGTAAAAAAAAATTATTTAAGATAAATAGAACTATTTACTGGATACTTCACAGTATGTAGTCGGCACATATTCTACTTTGACAGTTACACAGTCTTTGAGTTATGTCAGTGCATTTAGTTTACAGTAGCTTCACGCAGCAAGACTTCTTAGCACAGAAGTGCTAAATGTGCTAAATGAGGTAAAAAAAAGTCATGACCAGCATGGCTGAATTAAATAACATTTGTTTATGCCACGACAGTTTGAGCTCAACTAAGCATACCAGGGGGTTGACATCAGAAACAGAGTACATGTCACCACAAATGATCTTTATTTCTGTGTCACAAACCGCTTCCCCCGTTAATTCAGTTTAATGAACTCATCTTTGGCGGTGTTCCATAACAGCTCTTTATTGTTGCTGTATCCTTATTGCTCATTGATTGCGAAGTCTAGATGTTATTAAAAAAAAGCAATTATGGGAAAGAGCAATTATTAAATAGATGATGAAACAGCGGCAATGTTTCGCACACATTCGCTCTTGCACTACAGAATCATTTTAGGGGGTTTCAGGTAATTATATGAGCTAATCTTACAAAAACTGTCTGTAACTAATTTAACTCCAAAATAACCAAGACAAATATTTTAGAAAATTTTATATTTTTAACAAAGAATTATTATCAGCTTGAAATTTGTGCAAAGAAATATGCCTAATTGTCACACCACAAAAATCTTAATCATCTTAAAATAGGCTTCATTTTCTTTATGCAGCTATTATTCTATTTTCCCATTTGATTTGGGTTTTAAATAGGACCTGGATTTCATCAAGAGGTGTGATTAATAACCTGAAATACTCTAGTATCTTATTATGCAGAATTTCTTTGATTCGGATCTGGGCACTGATCGTCCGGTTCTTAACCTGTCTGTGATGTAAGTCAGGGCAAAGAACTTGAGATACTCGTGAGTCTTTTGAAGTCTACCTTAGCGTGTGTGTCCACCCTGCACCTTCTTATGCATGTGTCGCCTTTGATCCGCTTGACATCCACTGATGGAAAATCCAAGGAGGTATTAGAGATGACACAGGAAACAGAATAGAGACAAACACATTAATATGTAATCGAGAAGAAAGCACAGATGACTGAGCCATCTGGCCTGCGAGCGTCTAAGGGACTTAAAGAGAGGGATGCTTGGAGGGGGGGGGGGGTGGAGGTGTGAGCGGGTGATAGGAAAACTTCCTTCCCTATCCATGCCGTTAGCAATCCTTATGTCATGAATGTAAAACTGCTTCAAGTGACAAACATCTTGACATCTTGTTGTGTTTACCTCGGTGTTCATTTCTAATAGGTTTCATGTATTGTTTCAGGAAGCTGATACAGTGTTCATGATAGCAATCTGACAGCACGTTTGCAAGAAATACATCTCAAATGTCATAAAATAATATTAGAAGATTGATTTACAAATAAATGTGTTTACAAACATCAAAATACTTAAAGGGATAGTTCACCCAAATTTCTGTTTCTCACGCTCATGTGGTTCCAAACCCGTAAGACTTTTGATCTCCTAAACCCAAATGTATTTTATGAAATCTGAAAGATTTCTGTTCCTCCATTAACAGTCTACACAATAACCACTTTCATGCTTCCAAAAATTCAGAAAGAAATCATAAAACTAATCCACATAAATCAGCAGTTTTAGTCCTAATTTTTTAAAACAGATTTGGTCATGTTTAATTATGATGATAAAAGGGACAGAAATCTTTCAGATTAAAAATATATTCATTTGTGTTCTGAAAATGAAGGAAAGTCTTACAGGTTTGGAATGTCATTAGGGTGAGTAAATGACCGAATTTTCAGTTTAGGGTGGGCTATCACTTTAAAGTTTTAGTTTAAACTTACCACCTAGCTATCATACTTAACAACTGCATAGGAATATGTCATAAAAAAAATAAATAAAAACAGGAGGGATGCAGCAGCAACCACATAGCAACATGCTTAAAACACCCAGAACATGTTACCACTGGTTAACTCTTTGAAAAACTATTTTCATGATAATCCAACACATTTGAGGATTGTAAAATGCACAGCTTAAACATGAATGACAATGAAACAATTTCAGCTTCAGAGCTTCAGAAATACCTGCGCTATGGTGGAAATACACCTTCAAAGCCACTCAATTTAAAAGGATCCTTTGGTTGAGGGGGAAAAAATAAAAAAATAAATAGTACTCGAAGTACACTTGGAGATTGACACCAACATAGTAACATAGTATATGGGAGACAGAAGAAAAAGCAATAAAAAATAAATCAAATAAAAAGAAAAACCTAATATTGCCTTGTACTTGCTTGGCTGACATAAATGCCCCTTATTTCCCTGTGTGAAAATCAAAACATCACCTTTAAATAACATGCAATAGTGATTCAGAGTTTGCGGTAAAAAAAAAAAAAAGTTTCAGCAGATTTACATCTTTGCCTTAAACCAAACAGTTGAACTTGCTAAGCTTTATAACAGCATTTCATAAAAAAAATCATTATTTTTGTCCACATTAATTAGTTTACTTTATCCCAATCTCTTAGGATTTTGTGCTAGCAGAACAGTGAAGATAAACAGAGGTGGGAAGGAGAGGCAGACTGAGCTAAAGGTGTGTAGGAGGTTTCTGGAGGTGGAGTAATTCTAGACCGTGGGATCCATACATCCCACATGAAAAGAAAGTTTAATTACAAAGCAAATACCAGATCAACTGGACAGAGCTGCCAATAATTGGCTGTGTGTTTCTCTGTTCTCCGAGCTTAGATGAATGTATGTGTGCAAATGGGAATTAGGCTTCCCAAATACCAGGCTAGACACCACAGGTATTTACAGTAGCTAGAGGGATACACGATTTAAAATGTAACAAAATGTCTGTAAACAAACATTTACAAATATTACTATTGTTGACAATTCAATTTTTAAAATGAAAAAAATGAACCAGGTGTTACAGTATATAAAATCAAGTCAAGTCACCTTTATTTATATACTGCTTTATACAACACTGATTGTGCCAACGTAGTTTTAAAGAGTCAAACAGTAAAATAGTTAGTCAATAATGTAAGACGATAATAACAAGTCATTTTTTCAGTTAAAGTTGGTTGATTGGTGATTCAGTGATGTCATCATCCAGTTAAGCTCTTTTCCAATAGTGTCTGTGCAAACAGTTAAGCATCCCCAAATAATCAAGCCAGAGACGACCCAAAACTCCATCAATGACAGAAATATCGATTACAAAGCCTTGGGAGAAACCATGTACAGTTGGGGGGGGGGCTGCAATTCTCCTCTGGCCAAATGAAACCAGCATGGCATGGTTTAATTCTAGGCTGCAACACAGGTCAAATTGAGCAGAGGACTTGTCTGAGTCCCATGGTCTTGTCCCAATGGCCAGCGAGGTCTTCGGAGGGGATCTATTGGCATTTTGGCATATTGGTACGACTCGGCTCAGCTCAGTACAGTATGGTACGGCTCTGCTTAGTTTGCATTTCGACTGCAGTTCAGTACCACTTTAGAGTGGGTGGGATTATTCACGTCATTATAGCTACACCACCTCTACTGCTGCGACTCGTTCCAGCAGGATGTTTTCATTCCATGTCGCCCCATTAAGCTCTCGCTGGATCCGCTCCTCTGCTATCAACAAGAGGAACATCTGTACTTCCTACAACAGACAATGAAACTTTTTGGTTGTCAAAATAGTGCACTTGTTCAAAACAGTTGTGTTCAATCCTTCACTGGCTGTACTGATTTGAATATAACGTGTTCTGTTGTGTTTGTGTTGCAAATTCAGTGACGCAGGTAGTGAAGGTTCTCTTCGGTCAATCAGTGAACACATCACATTTTGATGACGGTACGGTTCACTTGGAACCTCAGCCGAGGTGCTACTAAAAAAAGTAACAGGTACCAAATTCTGTACCCAGTGGAAAACCCCCCAAAAGTGAACTGCACCGAGCCGTACCATCCAGTGGAAAAGCGTCATATGTCTGTACATTCTTCTGTGTCAGCCGCACCACAAGGGTGCACTGTTTTCGTTCAAATCAAAACATAAAAAAGATAGTAAATGTATCCATGTGTCACAGCTGACACAGAGTAGCGTAAGCTACGGTGACATGGAGAGACACAGAGGAGATGAATTTTTGAATAAAGTCATTATTTTTATTATTTTGAACCTTGACAGTGTATTTTACTTGGCAGTGAATGGGACAGTCACAAGCCTCCTGGTTTTCATCCAAAATATCTTAAATTGTTTAATTTAGTTTAGTTTATTTCAGACAGACAACTTAAGTTCAACACAATTGAGCTAATGTTCAACAACATATTTACAGCAGTCTGAACCTAACTTTTATGCGTTAGGAACGATATGGGGGTACGTTTCTGACCAAGAAACTGACCAAAATTTCATTTTGGGGTGGAGTATCCCTTTAAATAGCATAAAAATAATATAAAAATATAACAGTCCTGCTCGTTGTTGATAAATACCAATGGCGACGTTTTACAAATTAATTATATATTATATATACTTTTTTTTTTTTTTTACGGTACTCTGCTAGAAACATTTTTTAAATATTGTTTAAAAAAAAAACAGAGGAAAGGAGAAAAATCTGAAAAATATACAATAGTCTAGTGAAAACTAATCAACTTTGTCGAAAACCCTCTGTAGACTGCTGGACACTGACCCAGAGATGTAGCAATTTCGGTTCCAACAAAAAGCTTTTCTGAATTATATCTCCTCACATCACATAACTCACGTCCCCCTGAGAGAGATTCAGGCAATATGGCCTATTGCTGCTAGTTTTAGTACCTATTTCCAGTGCCATTTATTTCCACATGGTGCCACTTCTGAATGAGAGGCTTCTCTACCAGATCTTGTCTTTGAATGGGCACACAGCCAAAGCCATCAAATGTAATACAAAAAGCTATATATAGCTTCAGCAGACACACACACACACACACATATACTGTATATATATATATATATATATATATATGTATATATATATATATATTATATATATATATATATATATATATATATATATATATATATATATATATATATATATGTTATAGAGAAAATAAATATTTAAAACAGAAATTAATTTTACACAAATTACATGCATGGCATCCATCACCAAAGAATCCTTTTAAAAATTGTATTGTGTGCTGAAACTCTCCTCTCTCTAACAGCCATGAAATCTCCAGAATATTACCCTGTACTTTCATGCCGTGAGGCTTGAGTTGTTTGTCCGGAGGTCGTAACAAAATGGGAAATGTTCTGAGCTACTGATCATGGGAATGCTGGCAGAATGCAGCATTACAAAAGCATACGCCTTTCTTTCTGGGGTCAGTCCAAGAGATCAAAGGTGTTCAGCATCAGCATGCCGCTGAAATCCCGCAGCCTGTATACATAAAGTGCAGGCACTGGGCATGACCTCAAAGAACAGGTGAACGAGTCAGTGGGAAACTGAGATGCCGAGAAAGGGGAAGTGTGACGGTAGGAGCCCTTGTAAATGGATAGAAAGAAGATTTCATAATGCACCAATTCTCTGCCCACCCATGCAGGGTGAAAGGGCACACACATTATCAGAGTCAACGGCTAAGAAAGAGTCCAGAAAAATAAACAGACCTTACATTTGAGTCATAACACAGCTTGTTATGGATCAGCCAGTGCTGTGAATGACGTAACCACACCGTTATGGCAGCCCTACACTTATTACCATTTCCCCCGACGCATGATGTAAGAAGATCCCTATATAGAAAGCCAAGTACATCCACCATCAGCAAGATCTATAGACCTGCAATCTACAGCAAATCACCTCTGACAGGACCAGGCATGCTAGTTCACTGCTTATGTTTTGGAAGACTTTTTCCATCACAGATGTTTTACAAAAGAGTGTTACTGTATTTTTCAAAAAACAAGTTGCACCGGGTCACAATTGCATTGTTGAGACAACACACACACACACACACACACAAACACTCTGCAATAGTGTACAAGTCACATTCCAAAAAAAAACAAGGAAAATACTGATAAATAAAACAATGTTCCAACATGCACGCACTTTTCCAACACGCACTGAAAATGAATTTAATTTTGCACAGAAATTGTGTAAAAAAAAAAAAAAGAAACCTAACAAACATACACACACACACACACACACACACACACACACACACACACATATATATATATATATATATATATATATATATATATATATATATATATATATATATATATATATATATATATATAGGCTAATTTGCTAAATATTTAAAGCGATAGCTCACCCAATAACGAAAAGTCTGTAATCACTTGCTCACCCTCACCTGTTTGAGTGAAACCCTTCTGTGGAACACAATTTCAAAGAATTGCACTGGTTGCACTTTTCTATGCAATCACAAGTTTTCAAAATAAATAATAATAATAAAAAATATCATAAAACAAAAGCACCATAATGGTAATTATGACTCATTCTTTATGTTCCAAACCTTGTGAATTAAAAATAACTGTTTAATAATGAATCGGGTCTCTATTCCTCTTATAAAACACATAACTGAGGGTTGGGCTGAGCACAAAAAACTTTCAAAAAGCCTCTTACTCAGGAAAACAAATCATGATTTATGATACTTATAGAATACTTTTTTAATAAAAACATTTGGTGTGAACAACACTCTTAAGAGCTGATCTTTGTGTACAGGCAAAATCAGCCTTTCTATATATCATCTCAGGAACAATATAAGCAGATAGAAACGGACCATTTATAGAAAATGAATAGTGAACAGTGTTCAATATGACAAATATTGTAAAGGAAATCTCTACATTCAGCTGAAACGGCCAATTGACTTATTGACAAAGGCACTGTATGTGCATTAGCTCAACTTACCAGTAAAATGCAGTTATTTTAGCTTTATTTGAGCTGAGATGAGGAAAATCTGTAATATCTTTTTATTTACTTATGGCATTTTTGGAAATGTCGGTGATTCCACATTCAAGAAGATAGGAGCTTTAGTGGAGTAGCTGACTGGGGACGTTACCATGATGGCCACCAAGGGAACTGACGTGCTTCATTTTGTCTGAGCGTGGAAGTAGTTCATCTTTGTGGATTAATCAAAACGTCCATGAGGTCCTTCCTAGAGAATAACCTCATGGTAAATCAAGACCCAGCTGCAACCTACCTCAATTTATTTTGCTGTAACGCCTCTGTGCCTCAGTGTATGGCTTTAATAAACATGAACTCATGAAAAAGAACTGAGCACACGGGCTCTTAATGAAATGTGTGCAAGTAACACATCAAACGGAGGAGGAAAGCCCTTCCAACTCGAGGCGGGGGAGCAAACAACTGCCGCTGTGAGTTATTTTACTATGCTTCAGTAATGTGCAGGCACAATGGAAAGCATTCAATGAAGACAAAGACATTTATCAAATTCAGACCGCTGGATAGTCAATGTGAAGTGCAGTTGATGTCTTCTCTGATGTGTTTGCAGCTTCCTTCTCTTCTATTATTGAGACACTTTGCTAAATGCTATAATTCACAGAAGTAGATTTTTAAACCACTAATCCTATAATGTTGTAAAGCAACATTGTGAAGTTCTACGAACAACCATTTTAATAAATTTTAAACCCTTTTGGTTGTAATTACTGTATTTGAGCGAACTCCTAACCTTGAGCTTTAAACTTTGGCGTACATCTTGTCATGCATTGTTTGTTCTACTGAAATGAATTATAGCTGTGCTGTTCTTTTTCTAAGCAATCTGACTGACAAGTTCTGTGTGGCGGATGATTAAACAAGCCACAAAAGACTTACATTTACATTGATGGAGGGATCTCAGGAATGGAATATCAGATTTCACGTTGGATAGACTGAATGTACCACCTGTATACAGGAGTAAAGTGTACACCAATTACTGTTGTTTCTTAAATAAACTATAATAATCTAACAGTACTTGCGATCTTGAATCATTTAATTTGCAGAAGTTATTACAGTAATGGCCAAAAGTTTTGGCAGTGACATAAATTTTGTTTTACAAAGTTTGCTGTTAAAGCTGTTGTGGTGTTCATTCACATTGTTTCTAGGTTATTGTGTAGAGTACAGATGCATTTTAAATAATTGCTAAAAGCTTCATAGGCCCAAAAAAATAACTTTTCACAACAAAAAAAAGAAATTTCACAATTTTCTGATCCAGACACAAAATGACCAGCTAACATCAATTGACTAATCATAGCAGCAGCATACATGAAAGTATGAATGAGTTCTAGTCAGGTAAAATCACTATCATACTAATTAGAAGAGCTGACTGATTGCTATAAAAGGAGGGAAGAATCATTGTTTTCTACTTAGCAATGGTTACCGCCAAAGAAACACATGCAGCCATCATCGCTTTGCATCAAAATAGTCTCACATGGAAGGAAATTGCTACAAAGAATATTTCACCTGAAAGAACCATTTACCGGATCATCATGAAATTCAAGGAGAGAAGTTTGACTGCAGTGAAGAAGTCTTCAGGACGTCCCAGAGGACAGTCTCCTCCTGAGGAATCGTGTCACCAGCAGTGCAGATCTTGCTCAGGAATGGCAGCAGGTTGGTGTGAGAGCATCCGAACGCACAGTGAGGCCAAGCCTTTTGGACAACGGCGTGGTGTCAAGATGAGCAGCAAAAAGGCCACTTCTTTCCAAGAAAAATGTCAAGGACAGACTAAAATTCAGCAGGAAGTATAAGGATTGGACAGAAGAAGACTGGTGCAAAGTTATTTTCTCTGATAAAGCTCCCTTCCGACTGTTTGGGACATCTGGAAAATCGATTGTTCAGAGAAGAACAGTGCCAACAGTGAAGCATCCTGAGACCATCCATGTGTGGGGTTGCTTTTCAAATAAGGGAGTGGGCATCTACAAGAAAACATTGTGATGAATAAAGTATGGTATCAAAACATCCTGCAAGGGTGACTTTTTCAAACATTCCATGATTAATTTGGTGATGATCCATGCATTTTCTAGCATGATTGAGTACTATGTCACAAAACGGGAGCGATAAAAAAGTGGCTCAAAAATCATTACACTGAAATTTTGGATCTGTGGCCAGGCAACTCCCCGGATCTCAATTCCATAGAGAACCTGTGGTCAGTCCTCTAAAGGCGAGTGGACAAGCAGAATTAAGCCCACAAATTGTGATACATTTTGAGAACTAAGAAGGCAAGAATGGATCGCCATCAGTCAGGATTTGGCCCAGAAGCTAATATCCAGCATGCCAGAGCGAATAGCAGAGGTTATGATGAACAAGGGTCAATGCTGTATATTTACTCATCATACTTTTTTGCCAATAGAAGTCTTTAAAACTTGTTTTTCAGTATACCGTTAAAACATATGGAAAAATAATCTACAAATAATGAAGCAGCAAACTTTGCAAAACACAAAATTGATGTCACTGCCAAAACTTTTGACCATGATTGTACTTCAGTTTCATATAATTGAACCAATGTGGTGCAATTGCACATAGATGCAATCTGTTTCTACGGTTTTAGGAAAGAGTCACAATTAGCTAGTTAATTTCAACAAAACATGGTACTAAAGTAGTTGATCTGTGTGTTATGTCATTGTAAGGGAAACATCTTAGCAACCACATAGTATTAATCTGGCGTCCACACAGAACACCCCACCATTGAAAAGCACCAAAAAATATATATATTTAAACCTAAAAATCATGTCATGAACTGTACATGCCCTCCTGGCTTGAAATGTTCTTTTAGAGACACAGACTTTGAGAAATGGAGGCCAGATTCTCTCGATTCTAAAACAATTTAAACAGTTGAAATTTGGAAGATGCAAAGATAAATTTGCTCTTCTGTCAGTGTAAAGAGCAATGTGTGTCCTCCATCTGTGCAGTGATGCTGCAGTCAGCATTTTATCAGACCATTCAAGTTTGGAAATAGAAATGTGTGCAGTAAACATAATGAAATGTGCATATGTCACTTAGTAAGTCTGGATGACAGACTTCTCAAAATATGCAGTATTCAGTAATAGCTAAACAGCTGGGCTAACATTATCCATAGTGCAATCCATTTGCATGCAGTTTCTGCATTTTAAATGTAGTGGAGATCTAGCAATTTGGTCGACTAAAGCAGGGGACAATAACCGTGACTTTGAAATTGACCAAATAGCATCATGTGTGTTTACACAATGTGTGTACTGTGTATATTAGTATTCACTATACTAATAGTTGGCCATTTAGAATGCTAATTCTGCGAGTGTTTGTCTAATAAGCTTCGTTAAGCAGAGTCAAAGTGATTTATAATCTCTTTGAAACATCTGATATCATGATTACAGTTCCATGTTCCAGCCAGTTGAGTTTGACGTGTTTAAGTTGAGAACATTACATCAGGACAAGTCTGTGATCGCTGTGGGGCCCTGGAGCAACTACACAACTGAATTATTCGAAGAAAGAGATGTTTCTGTAACTCTGAATTTCTGAAAGATCTCTCAAGATCGCCACTGCCTTCTGTGTATCAGGGGTATACAGTGTCACGGAAAAAAGGATTTTCCTATCCTAAAAGATATTAATACTCTTATTCAGCAAAGATGCATTACATTGATAAAAAAAGTATAATATTACATCATAATATAATATTATAATATTACTTTCTATTCATCACAGAATCCTGGGAAATTGTATAACAGTTTCCTCCAAAAAAAAAAAAAAAGTTACAAGTAAAAATTAGCCGCACAACTGTCTTTCAACTATCCATTTTGATAAAAACAAAATGTTTTACTTGAGCTGCAAATCATCATATTAGAATGATTTCTAAAAGACTGTGTGACATTTAACACTGGGATGATGCTGTAAATTCAGTTTTTATAATTTTATAAAATGATCTCGTTGCCACGACACAATATCACGTTCCCACGAGTTATTATCTCGTGGCCACAATAAAACTAAGGGAAGCAACCATGCCACCTTAAAGGGATAGTTCACTTTAAATTACATTTTGCTATGTTTTAGCTTACCTCAGGGGCATCCAGGATTTAAGTGTCTTTGTTTCCGCAGTAGTTTCAATTTTTATATTTTTAGGTCAAACCGTTCTTGTCTGTGACTCATATAATGGAGGTCTATGGTCACCACTTCAAAGAGCAGGCACAGAGAAGTCCAAATTAAACAGTTCCCCATGGTATGTACACATTGATGAACTAAGACAAGAAATGAGCGGTTTGTGTGAGAAAACAAACAGTATTTATGTAGTTTTTACCTCTTATACACAACCACGTCCAAGTGATCTGAGGGCGCGCGTGATTTCTGTTGTGTGACGTGTGCGCGCATTCTGGCTTATTCTGCTTATTCTTTTGTTTAATTTGGATTCCCTGCATTATATGAGTCAAAGACAAGACTGATTTAACCTAAAAATAACAAATTTGAAACTACTGCGGAAACAAAGACACCTACATCTTGGATGCCCTTGAGGTAAGCTTATACATACCAAAATTTTATTTCAAAGTGAACTATCCCTTTAAAGGCACAGTAGAATACATAGTACAAATGCACAATGTAGCCATTTTTACAAATTCACGTTAATGTAGTTTACACATTGACATAGACACATAGATAATGTTAAACCTGTTTTCAAAAGTTTCATGCTGTCTTAATCTAAACAAGTGACCAAAATGCATAAAATGTTTTTGAAAATGGTGTTGTGTAAATGTCTCACAAACTACAATGTGCACCTGACTTTTTAAAGGGGGGGTGAAATGCTATTTCATGCATAATGAGTTTTTTACACTGTTAAAGAGTTGGATTCCCATGCTAAACATGGACAAAGTTTCAAAAATTAAGTTGTACGTTTGAAGGAGTATTTCTGTTCCAAAAATACTCCTTCCGATTTTTCACAAGTTTCGGAATTTTTTTTTCGAGTATGGCTCTGTGTGACGTTAGATGGAGCGGAATTTCCTTATATGGGTCTTAAGGGCGCGTTTGTGTTTGTTCCCTGCATTTCGAAAATGCTTGTTTTACAAACAAGGCCCAGTTTGACGACGGATTTGCGTATCGTTTATTTCTTAAGGATGATGCAATCCCAACGAAAAAGGGTCACGATCGTGTGTTGGAACCGCAGGCGGTGAGTAAAACTGCTTAAAATATCTCTGCCTCCTTGTTAGTGCGTCCGCCTCCCATGCCGGAGACCCGGGTTCGAGCCCCCCTCGGAGCGAGTCGTTGCTGCTGCTGCTCTCGTTCAGTTTCAGCCTCGGGATCTGATTCTGGATCATAAATAAACGGCTGAATCTGACTGTTAGCCATGGTTTGTTTTGGATGATGGTTTTTTCCTCAGGGTAATGTCACAGCTTCCAAACGCTATCAACGCAAAAGCCTACTGGCGCTCGTGATTCTTTAGCTCCGCCCACACGTCACGCCTCCAGCCGGTCGTGTTTTTCCGGGAAAAATCGGTACACACTATCTTTCTCTTATGAATATAATAAAACTAAAGACTTTTTGGAGTTATGAAGGATGCAGTACTACTCTATAGGTACTCAAGATTAACAGGATATTGAGTGAAAACGAGCATTTCACCCCCCCCTTTAATGAAACTAGAGGTAGGGTAGAAAATAATCATACAAAATTAAAATCAAAACAAGTTTTGGAGCAAGAAACCTAGACTAACATTATAAGCAGATCTCAGAGGAAACAAAAACTACAAAAGACACTGTAAGAGTTCTGCATATCCATAAGAATGTGTTCAGTAATGGCAAAACAGATAACGTGCAGACACAAAGACAAAAGCTTCTAATCATACAGGTACAACATCCTGCAATATTATTAGAGTTTCCTGTGCTCATCAAAGATAAAGGCTACCTGTCTGAAGCTCAGAAAGAGAGAGAAGATGACAGACAAGGAGAGACAGAGACAAGAGAAGGGCAACTGCAGAGTCAGCATAACACATTCATGCCTGAGCGGCTGCTTTCAACTTGTCATAATTATTCATTCTCTCCACAGGAGCGGCCTAACGTCGGTGAACTGGACGAAAGGTTGGCGTCTCTCTGACATCTCCACCATCAATCAGATGAAGGTGAACGTGCTGTAAATAGCAAGTGCTCTGCTGTTCCCTCCTGGAGAATGGAGGATGTCTGCTATAATGTTCTTTCTATTTACGCCCTGGTTTCTTAACATGTTGTGAGAACCAGAGCTTTAGGCTTAGAGCAGAGATTCAAAGAGAAAATCCCAAAGGACGAACAGGTTTTGGAGGGTGTTGACGAGTATTGAAAAGGGAAAGTGTGTTAACCATCCATTGCATTGTGTTGCCTAAGAGTAAGATTTTTTTATTTTTTTTCCCCACATGATGCATATAGGATGACAACATAATGGTTTAATAATACAGATATGACTGAATAAACCATTGAAAAAGCTTTTTCTTGGTCACAGTACATCCTGGAAGTCATTTTAAAATCTTTTTTTCTCTGGAGAACTGCCTTCATTCAAGAATTTTTTACTTAATTTTCATGCATAAAAAATATAATTTGTTGCCTGTAAGCATCAACAACGGAATAAATATCGATGCAGCCACTCTGCAGCAATGCCATATAGAAGAAACACATTTTAAGAGTTCTGACATGGCTCATTTTAATAAATCTTGGTAAATTTATTTCCATTGGAGCAATTTTTTTTTTTTTTTTTTTTTTTAGTTATTGTTTTGGTATTAAAAATAAGAAATATTTATGCAATCATTAGAGCATAGTTTCTCAACCTTGTTTTGTCTGTGACCAATTTTTAAGGATCCAAAATTCTTGCACCACCACAATACCTTAGAGGCCAAGAGAGCTCAACACGCTGCAATTGAAAAAATACATGCAAATAGAAAAACACCAGAAAACTAAGAAAAAGTTGTGTTTGACAACATATGTGCAAATACTCACAATATGACCATATACAGAAACACCTTGCAAATACTCACAACACAACCAAGTACAGAAACATCTTACAAATACTCTCAACACAAAATCATCTGCGATGTCTTTTTGCGTAGCTCGTCAGTGAACTACAGCACTGTGTAGTAAATGCTGCTCCATCTGAAAGCACATGATGGTGATTTACTGCTGATTACCGAACCGGCTTTACTAAAAAAAAATGCATAACAATCGCATTTGATTAATCGTGCAGCTCTACTCACAACCAAATACAATAATGCACTGCAAATACTGACAATATTTGGTTGTGTTGTGATACAGAGATGTGCTGCAAATACTCACAACACAACCAAATACAGAGATGTGCTGCAAATAAACCAAACTAGAGCCTTGAATTTCGGCCTGGCCCAATGGGTACCTGACTTTTTTACGCCCCTAGGGCCGGGCTTCAGGCAAATTTTCATGTCATATTCCAGCAGAGATGGGGACTCGAGTTTGAGACTCGGACTCGAGTGCGACTTAAGTCTCACAAACAGTGACTTCAGACTCGACTTGAGACTCGTCCTCGAAAGACTTCAGACTCGACTCGGACTCGAGCTCCGGGACTCGTGAACAATGTTTATTTTTAGTAAACGTCAGATGAGCTCGCTGTTAGAGTTGTGACGTTCGCGAACGAACCGATTCTTTTGAACGGCTCATAAACATGAACGATGGGAGCCGAGTCACGGCTGGAGGGGAGCCGTTCTTTCTGTCGCTCTTTTTTCATATGCGTGTTTCAGAGCGCGTGTTTCACACAGATGCACACAAATGAGCTCCTCCGCGAGACAGAACAGTTATAGGGGGAGGAGCGCACCCAGCGCAGGCCAACCATTTATAGCGTGATGATATTAGTTATTAGTTGTGCACGCATCCTTCACGTGAGTACTCCAGTGGAAAAAAACCTGCGTGCCTCTGTCATTGGGTAGGAGCCGAGCCATGACGTTTTGCACAGATATTCATTGCAGCCCACTTTGTTATTGTTCATTGACTTGAAGGGGCTGATGTCCTATTTGCAAAGTTTACAGTAGTAATAGTATGTAGACATTTCCATTTTATTTATTCTAATTTTATCTACTTTAAATATTTTTGGTTCTCTATCAAAATGTTCTTGTGTGATAACAATGTTCGGTAACACTTTAGAATAAGGTTCCATTAGTTAATGTTAGTTAATGTATTAATTAACATGAACAAACAATGAATAATACATTTATTACTGTATTTATTCATCTTCGTTAATGTTAGTTAATGAAAATACAGTTATTCATTGTTAGTTCATGGTAATTCACAGTGCATTAACTAATGTTAACAAGCACAACTTTTGATTTAAATAATGCATTTAGTAAATGTTGAAATTAACATGAACTAAGACTTATAAATGCTGTAGAAGGATTGTACTTGCTTAGTTCATGTTAACGAAAGTAGTTAACTAACATTAACTAATGGAACCTTATTCTAAAGTGTTACCCAATGTTCTTGTGTGGAAGTGTTTGTAGTAAAAGCTGTTTTGCACAGAAATTCATTGCAGCCGGCTTTGTTTTTGATGTTTATTTGTGAGTAGGTATTGTATGAATAACATAAGTCAGCGTAGCTTTGTTCATTCTTAAGCCAGACAAGAGGTGTGCAGCTATACAGCCAGGACAGACAGAAGGCCATTACTGAATCCATACATGCAAAATACAGATATTAACTTAAAAGTAAAGCATTCTTGGTGTTTTTGTCATGTTGCAACAGCCTGTTTACACTGATTATATACCAAAATCAAAGTTGATATTGTATGCTAATAGATAGAGTTGTCATAATAACATATTACATGCTTTGAATTCCTTATATATAGCTATTTAGTGTTCTAAGCAGCTTGGATGGGTCGCTGTACGTGATGCAACATTTAATATAACCAGAGACTTAATATAATAAAGAGACTTGACTTGGACTCTAGCTCAGAGACTTGAGACTTGAATTGGACTCGAGCTCAGAGACTTGAGACTTGACTTGGACTCTAGCTCAGAGACTTGTGAGCATCTCTGTATTCCAGACGTGTTTTAGGCTACTTATTATTTGTGTTTTTTAGACATCCATCAATTAGTGATGAAAAAAGTTGCCGCGCTGTTGGAAACAACACAAGATCTTGCTACAGTGACTGTCAAGAGGAGCTTGACGGTGTTAAGTGTCCCGCAGCAGTAGCATGTGTGCCATCAGCACAGCTGAAGACTTCAGCATTCAAATGCACACAATAGGCTAAGGCCCTCGCAAAGCCCCAGCAAAAGCAATGGGAATGTGTCAGGGGGAAATAGTAAGGAGATATTTGAATCATTTACTAATAAACCTGTGTTTTCTGAGTCCGTGTCGCAAGAATGAAGTTGAGGATCCTGATTTTGTCATCTCCTCATTAGATGTGCCTTTAGAAACAAGTACATCTTTAAGGATTATAAATATGATTATAATGAAAGCGTTTTTGTTTTCGATTTGTTTTATTTCGTTAAGTAGTAATTTTAAACTTTCTACAGAAATATTTGTCATGTTTGTAAGCCATGTATTGACTGTGTTTTGGTAAATTTTTGTGAAGCACTCCAGTTCAAGACCTAGACTGTGGAAAGCGCATCATGTTTGTTTTCTTTATTTTATAAAAGCACAATGTTTTTTTGATATTGTGTGAGTGCGCACAAATAAAAGTAGACCCTTCACAGTTCCAAATTATTTATTACTCTTACTTTTATGAGCAAAAATGACGTATTTTACATATAAATGAGCATATTTTAAGCTGTATCCAATGAAAAAAATTCAAGTGATCACACTGGCGACTCCACTGGCGAAATGCCGCTGTGGGTTGCCCGGGGATGAACAGTTCTGATTTATCTTTATATTTTGGTTGGCAAAATTGAGCAAAACAGAAAACATTGTGTCTAAAATAACACAATATTAACTTCTTAATGAATTGTTGTATAAGATGAGTATCACATTTGCACTCGTGTGATATTTCTTAACTACGTGATGTAAATAAGAGACAAAATTTTAAATGGGCATTTTGCCCCATATCTTCAATTTTAGGGATATTCTCTAGGCTCTATCATGCAGTAAGTTGTTGTCCTGCCTCATATTAGTCATCAATCGACTGTAGGAATTGCAGATGTGTTCATAATTTTAACTGGTTATTTTTCTCTATAATAATTAAATTAAATGAACACATTAAATTACCAACCCTAAATAAAACCATGCTTCATTTTCATAAGATTGTTAGAGTCCCTATGAAACCTGTCCGTTTTGCTCTGTGTTACTTGCAGCACTTTTCTGTATTTGGTTGTGTTGTGCATATTTGCAGCATGTTTCTGGTTGTGCTGTGAGTATTTGCAGCGCATTTCTGTATTTAGCTGTGTTGTAAATATCTGGAACGTTTTTCTTTATTTTGAGTAGCTATTTGCAGCACGTGTTTTTAAACATATATTTATTATAGCTGATCTTATATATAGATATTTTCTTAATTTGCATATGTTTTCTCTCAGCCACCAAACAATACCCACCCCCCAAAATAAATAAATAAATAAAGCTACACTTTAGGACTTCATGTGAGGACAATTACATTATTAAAAATAACTATATATTTTACTATTTTTGAATGTAGTCAATTTCATTATCATGCAGTGTTTGGAAGGCAAGAGCATGTAAAGCAAAGTAAGGCCACTTACAGTTAGAAGCATGCATCTCATCTACACTGTTATTCCAAACTTGGATCATTATTTGGACTTAATATAAATTGTTATATTAAGTTCACCTTTGCACGTAGGACATATTGCAGTAAACACCTGGCAATATTTTATGAGAAATATATAAAATATATAGGTCTAATCTAAAAAAAAAAAGTATTATGCTCAAAATTATATATTAAAAAAGAGCAGTTAGATATACAAAAATCTTTCAGGTTGATGATGGCAAAAATACAAATTTAGAAAGAGAGTGAAAAAAGGTTCAGAAAAATATATAACCAATAGCATGTGCATAGAATGTGGTTTATCGAGATATTTCCTCCAACAAATTTGCTTATCAAATGCAGATGGCATGCAGCAAAGAAGTTGTTTTGAATGAATCCTTTTACTGTCACAGGAAAGGAATATCTAAAGGAGACATATTTCCTGTCAAGTCTTCTTTCATAGAGAGGAGAAAGCCCTTATTTTGAATCAGTACTCTACTGACTGCCATTTTAGAGGCATACAGAGGCGAAAAACAACCTGAATGATCGAATCTGTAAAGACCTGAGATTTAAAGTAAGAACTAAAAGAAATCCTACATCCAGTTGCAAATATATGAATGGACGCATGATGGATAAACACTGTCATTGCATGTTGTGTCAATTTCATCACAAAATCATAATAACAGATTATTGTGTTGCAGTAAAAATGGTATTTGTCTTTGCTGCCGGCTCTATCCCTGATTTACTAAAGAGAAAATAGGTCAGTTGCTTTCTGGAGCAATAATTTGATCAGAATCTTATAATTGCCACGGGGTTAAAAAACAAAATCCTGGATACTTTGATGCTGTGGAAAATATTGAAGGCTCAGGAAAATATCCTAAAGGAAGATCAGATGATCTGAATATAGAAACTGCTATATACTTTGCTTTTCATATCAATTGCAATGAAAAAATGCAGTGAAAAATATCTTGATTATTCATATGAATAAACACATATGATGATCTGTATAACAAATTCTTAATAAAATACATACATATACATACATAATATATATATATATATATATATATATATATATATACAGTATTGTTCAAAATAATAGCAGTACAATGTGACTAACCAGAATAATCAAGGTTTTTAGTATATTTTTATTGCTACGTGGCAAACAAGTTACCAGTAGGTTCAGTAGATTGTCAGAAAACAAACAAGACCCAGCATTCATGATATGCACGCTCTTAAGGCTGTGCAATTGGGCAATTAGTTGAAAGGGGTGTGTTCAAAAAAATAGCAGTGTCTACCTTTGACTGTACAAACTCAAAACTATTTTGTACAAACATTTTTTTTTTCTGGGATTTAGCAATCCTGTGAATCACTAAACTAATATTTAGTTGTATGACCACAGTTTTTTAAAACTGCTTGACATCTGTGTGGCATGGAGTCAACCAACTTGTGGCACCTCTCAGCTGTTATTCCACTCCATGATTCTTTAACAACATTCCACAATTCATTCACATTTCTTGGTTTTGCTTCAGAAACAGCATTTTTGATATCACCCCACAAGTTCTCAATTGGATTAAGGTCTGGAGATTGGGCTGGCCACTCCATAACATTAATTTTGTTGGTTTGGAACCAAGACTTTGCCCGTTTACTAGTGTGTTTTGGGTCATTGTCTTGTTGAAACAACCATTTCAAGGGCATGTCCTCTTCAGCATAGGGCAACATGACCTCTTCAAGTATTTTAACATATGCAAACTGATCCATGATCCCTGGTATGCGATAAATAGGCCCAACACCATAGTAGGAGAAACATGCCCATATCATGATGCTTGCACCTCCATGCTTCACTGTCTTCACTGTGTACTGTGGCTTGAATTCAGAGTTTGGGGGTCGTCTCACAAACTGCCTGTGGCCCTTGGACCCAAAAAGAACAATTTTACTCAGATCAGTCCACAAAATGTTCCTCCATTTCTCTTTAGGCCAGTTGATGTGTTCTTTGGCAAATTGTAACCTCTTCTGCATATGCCTTTTTTTTAACAGAGGGACTTTGCGGGGGATTCTTGAAAATAGATTAGCTTCACACAGACATCTTCTAACTGTCACAGTACTTACAGGTAACTCCAGACTGTCTTTGATCATCCTGGAGGTGATCATTGGCTTTGCCTTTGCCATTCTGGTTATTCTTCTATCCATTTTGATGGTTGTCTTCCGTTTTCTTCCACGTCTCTCTGGTTTTGCTCTCCATTTTAAGGCATTGGAGATCATTTTAGCTGAACAGCCTATCATTTTTTGCACCTCTTTATAGGTTTTCCCCTCTCTAATCAACTTTTTAATCAAAGTACGCTGTTCTTCTGAACAATGTCTTGAACGACCCATTTTCCTCAGCTTTCAAATGCATGTTCAACAAGTGTTGGCTTCATCCTTAAATAGGGGCCACCTGATTCACACCTGTTTCTTCACAAAATTGATGACCTCAGTGATTGAATGCCACACTGCTATTTTTTTGAACACACCCCTTTCAACTAATTCAACTAATTGCCCAATTGCACAGCCTTAAGAGCGTGCATATCATGAATGCTGGGTCTCATTTGTTTTCTGAGAATCTACTGAACCTACTGGTAACTTGTTTGCCACGTAGCAATAAAAAAATATACGAAAAACCTTGATTATTCTGGTTAGTCACATTGTACTGCTATTATTTTGAACAATACTGTATATATATATATATATATATATATATATATATATATATGTGTGTGTGTGTGTGTGTGTGTGTGTATTAATGAAATTATTTTATATTATATATTTCTTACTATTATTTACATATAATAGTATTGTTTTTTAATTTACTTTTTTTTATTAAATCTGTGAAATATGAAACAAATCTAAATTTTTACAGAAAACGATACAGAAATCATCATGTTGGTCAGTTGTTGCTAGGGTATTCTGGATGGTTGTTAACAGACTCAATTCTAAAGAGTTGTTTTTTGACTTGTTTTGCCCTCCACAAAAGTTTCTCTGGGTTCCTGACAATGATGATGAAATATGAGATATGAAATAAAGGTCCTGGTTGACAGAAAAATAGCCTGAAAACAAGTCTTCATCACCTCCGACAGAATTGAGGAAGGCGTTCTAGCAGAGGTACCGCACACGGCATACTGCTTTAAAACCAAAGGCGGGTCAACAGATGGGGTCACAAATGGAGAGATCAATAAAGAGTTGTTGAGATTTGAGAAATCAATAGCAGCAAACACAGGAACAGAGTTTTAGCGCAGTTGTCTTCTCTCATCGAGGTCCCTCTTAAAAGACCGGTCTGGAGAAGATTACAAACTTGAAAGTGAATGGATTGGTATACTTTAATATGTAACAGAAGGAGTTCTGGGTCCCAAAAGGATTGATCGCAAGAAAAAAAGATTCAAGCTACTCTGTCTGAGCTATTTGTTGATTGAGCAGTCAATGTTCAGTTGAGTCAATGTTATAGCGGATGGGCCATTAAATAATGTCAATGAATAAAATAATTGGTACCTAAAGCATAATCAGAGACTTTTAAACTAAACTTCAGGCCCTTTTCCTATGTTTTATATGCCACACATTTTCCAGAAAGTCCCCTCAAGGACAAGCGTTCCAGGATGACTAATCACAAGCGGCTCTGATGTCCGCTGAGGTGGAGATCGCATCGGAAATCCATCAGTGGTGAGGGACTGTTCAATGCTTGTCCGAGGCAGTGCTGAAAATGTTTCCCATGGGGCTTATCCAGCCCGTGGCCACATGTGCTGCCGCATGAGGACTTTTATAAAGAGGAACAATGACTGTCCACTTTTTCAGCAAACTAAGAAGTATTTTTCCCTTTTATCGTCTTACACATTCGTAAAAAAAATTGCAAAAATAAATAAATAAATACATTGTGAATGATGGTGTCAAATATATATGTCTAAAAGTATAAAATAAAAAAATTAGAAGTAAATTCCACAAATATATATATATAATTACAGTATAAATAATAAAGTACAAGCAGTTTGGGAAATTAATGTATAGAGAATAGAATAGGATAAATATGAGTACAAGTGCTTTATAAAATATATAAAAGTATAATATGTTACAATATAAAGGGTTATGGTTAAAATAATATAATAAGATATTAATATATTTACTATATAATACAATTTGCGATCAGCAAATGTCAACACAGCATGGATAATTTACAGACAAAATAAAAAAATTAAAAAAATTACACAGGGTTACAGCAGTAGGTTTTAATGTAATTTAATGATAAAAAGGGGTTACAGTAATATGTTTTTAATGATGTTTTGTTTTTGTTTTGTTTTTTTATAATAATAACAATAATAACTTCTCTCATTCTTATTGCATGCCTATGATTGCACCTTCTTTATGCAATGGTTGCCAATCCAATCAAGAGTGCCATGGTTTATGGGACTGATGTGTGTAATGCTTCAACTGTAATATCAAACTGTAATGTAAATTTCAGCAGGATTTATAGAATTAAAAATATGTATATATGTTCTTCATAAATGAAGTTACAGAGCCCTGCACATGGCATTCAGGCAACAAATAGCAGGCTAAATCGTGTGCATGATTTACTATTTTGTTCACTTAATTTATGCATTTTGCACACTATTTATTAATCCAGAGAATGAAATAGTAATCGTGTGCACATTTTAGTACATCGAGGGAATTAATTAGTAAATCGTGCAAACAATTTATTTGTTTTTTTTTTCTAGCATATGTGCGAAGCTACATATGAAGTGAATGTTATGGAGAAAGCTATAAATTATAAAATGTTAAATTACTATTTCACTAAGATCAGCAGAACTTATGCTATGGCCACACATTTCCAACAACATTTGGCATCTGCTAAAACACATTAAGTGTTAGCTGACTAGCAAGCGTAATTTCTGACGACACAGTTGCAATCTTAATGCATACATTACTAGCAGAGAAGTGCACATCTGACTGAACAAGTTGCTCATGGCAACTAGCAGAAGCAGATGCCTAAATAAACCAGCTGAATGAAAAAAAACAACAACAACAACAAAAAACACATACTGCGCAAGAGATGCAACAGTCCAGCATTGATTTTAATAAACATCTAATTTATGCCTAATATGGAATATACTGCACAATAATTCATGCAATCAACTGTTAAGCATCAAAGCTTAAAAGAAATCACTTTAGCATCACGGAAGGTTTTGTTTGAATTAAACAATAAGGAATGCAAGGTTATCCTATAATTACTGGCTAAAGGGCCTTGAAGGTCATTGCTACATTTACGATTTAGAAATAGCACAATCTTTAAGTGCCGTTAAGTGCCTTTTTGCTTTTATCAGGGGGTTAGTAATAAGAAATATACACATTTTCTTTAAACATTTAAAATGTGATTATGCAAATTGCATTTATTACTAAAAAGAAAATCCTGTCTCTGACAGAACATAAGCTTGTGAAATAAAATGCTGTATTGACCCATCACAATACCAATTTCTTAATGAGATTTTCATAGCTAAAATCCCTGTACTTGCAAAAGTGACATTTCCTATCAAGGGACTCAAAACTAGTTTCTCTTAGCTAATATTTGACGATCAATCCCTGAAATAGAATTTAAACAAGACAATATTTTACCCAAGCATTTTGGTTTAATTGTATTTCTCACGGGATTGATTACCTTTCGTCTATGTCAATGTTTCTTTTTTAATGCAATCACGAGGAACAAAAATTCTCAACAAGGGGAAACCGAAATGACTCATGCAGCCTTTAGCCATTTATTGTTTCCACAGCAAAATTTCATTTATCATGGGCACAAAATTTCATGCCAGGAATTTTAGAAACTAATTGAGACTCATTCTTATCCTAATTTGTTATTGAATATATTGTGCAAGAAGTTGAATTACTTTCAATTTCTCTTAACTCCAGGAAGCCATGTACAGGCTTCGGCAGACTGAAATTTCTTCATGAATACATAATCACTCTTCAACAGGAGGCCAATGAACAAGCAAGATTCTCTCTCTCTCTCTCTCTCTCTCTGTACATATATATTGTATGTGAATATCAGAAGTGGCACCCTGTGTTTGTGTTCAGCTTCCATTGTCAATCTACTGACAGAATCCGTATGATGTCCTGAATACTCTGTGTTCAAAGCAAAAGTTATGGCAGCTACAGTGTCCCTCACATGCCTCAACTTGTCCTAAAACTTCAGAGGCAAAAAGACTGGAAACAAGTGAAGTCCTGCGAATAGGGTCTACAGTGTTATTTTCTTGACGGTCTCATCTGGCTGAGGAGAAGATATGGATTCTAGGTAAGCTCCTTGTTGGAAATAATGTGAATTCTAGCATTTATTAAATTTTCTTTAGGCTTGCAAGGCACGATCAAGGCTTGTATCCCAGTATTTTAATGATCTCTAGAACATTTAGGTCTTCTGATCAATTGCTTCTAATCAAAGGGTTCTTGCTGTAATTATAATCTAAAGGTGAGTTTTATACGATTGGTCCTAAATTCTGGCATAGTCTGCTGTTATATATATACTTGCAGTAGGACTTTATTGATTGATTGTTCTTGGCTAATGTTAATTGTAATGGTCACATCATGACATGCATCTTTTTTGAAACAATAAAAAAATAGTAAGTGTTTTATTTAGTTTGATGTAATTTTAAAATGTTTGATTTTCTTAATTTTTAATTTGTATTACATAATTAATTACTAGCTTTTCTTTAAACCTTGATGTAATCTAATGTTTAATGCACTTCATGTTGTTAATTACAACAAACAGAATATTTCTTACTCTTTAATAAACAAGTTAGGCCAAAAGTAATCAAAAAGTAGTCTGACTTAATTAGGCTGCCTAAAATATATAATGTAATGGAGGATTACTTTACTAACTATGATTTTTTTCATCCAATTTGGAATCAGTAACGGACAACAATTTGTAAGTAATCTACACATCTCTATCAACAACAATTCTGACCATTTTCCATGGACTTCCTCCGAAGATAACTGGCTTTGTCTTTTGTCTATTCTCTTAAGCTTGCAGCCTCAAACCAAAAAGCTCAGCTCTGGCACTGTGATGACTGACTGTTTAAAGTCAACATGACAACCTTCACAACCCATTCTGCTTCTCTAACCTGACGCCATACTAAGTGGAAATAAAAGAGGTTACTGACGTCCAAAGAGGTTTATAACGCCTAGAGAAAGCTATAAACATAATGAAGTTTAAGCAATTTACGATATATACACTAAGATCTTTTTCTTTGAAAGAATGTGGACTGACTACAGTATACGACTATAGGAGCATGTCAACTAATAAATCTTACAGAGTTGTCAGTATTATGTTATATTTCAAACCACTGAAATCTAATGATCAATACAACTGACATTAAGGTTTAAGAACTAATGAACGTTCAGCAATGTTGCTGGAAAGCTCATTAGATGAAACCGTGGGTGACTTTGCTTTGCTTTAAATACAAATCAAACAGGATAAATGAACAGCACCCGCCATTCCTGATACTTCATTAGTCTGCAGTTTTTCAAACGGTCAGAAGTGAAATGAGAAGGAATGAGGATATTACAGGCTCATTACCTCCGAGTTGGAGACTCTGACCGCCACCTTACCAGATCCATGGTGCTTTATTCTGTTCGTGCCGTGCATCTCGAGGCAGTGGGCTCACCTCGTCACGGTATCTTTAACATGGTATGAAGCCTCATTTCAGTGAGTGTTCACTTGGGAATTTACAAACAGAGAAAGGCAAAGCCATTATATTTGGTCACACCTCTGGGATTTCTAAACCGGCAGCTTTGTTGTTAATATCCTTTGTTGCTTTCCTTCATTCATTCAGAACAGCTTTATGGCATAAAATGGCTGAACAGTATTGAATTGGAATCTGAACTGAAATGACAGAAATAGAAATGCACTGCATTCATCTTTAGTGTTGTGCCAAAACAAATAGTTACTATACAAGTTACATAAGCTTTATAAGTGAATTACAATTTCTGAACTGAGATTTCAAAGGCATCCTCTAAAGTTAAAAATTAATTACATATTTTTTGAAAACTATGTACTAAAACAAATAAAGCTAACATAAAAGTTAATAAAAACAAAGTAATTAGATTCAATATATTAATAAAAATAGTGTATATGTATCGATAATATGTGCACAACCCTGAGATTGATAAGCATATAACAGAGACATTATAAGATAATTAATTCAAATAATCATTCAATATGGCAATAAGGTTTATAGATGTTTTTGGCCATTCATAGAATGAATACTTGCCTGGAAAATTTAAACTCCTTAAAAGGGACTTTATGTGATCAAATTCTAATTTAATGTACTCCAATCTTTTGTAAGCAGAATACAAAGAGACACTTATTTTTAAGGCATTTATTCATGAAATACACACTTTCAAAATTTCAACAAAAGCTTCCATAAAATTGTAAGAAACTCCAGCCCAGTTTGAACAAAACTCCTTTGTGTGACTATGGAAACCATGTGCAATAAATAATCATTACGCCAGAAAAAAAAGAGACAAGGAAAAGGACACTATTAAAATGTCAATATTTTACCACTTAAAGAAACTGAATAGCTGTTGCAAAAGGAAAAAAAGAAAATGTGAGGAAAACAATGTGCTATGTTTGGAACATTAGTGTGAATTGCGCCAAGCAGGCACCCGTAGAATCAGAGGAATGAGAACTGTATGGACTCTATCTGTGACCTGAGCACCTAACGAACAGATATAAATCGAATGAAGCTTCCAGAGCTGAAACCAAGAACCATCTGAGAGACATATATTGCACTTTTTTTTCCTTGGATACATAATGATCGTTCCACACGACCCAATCTCAATGCTTTTCCCAATCCCACCAAAACCTTAAAATGAATTTTCAGCTTCTTTCATACACACAGCGCATTCATGGATAAGACTATATACTGAATGGCAGAGAAGAAAAAGGGATATAATGCTTAAGTGACACTATTTCATCATGTTCAAATCCTGTATATGTCAATCAATCAAAGCATGTACAGATAAAGATATCAATTAAAGGCGGCAAATCTCGACAGTCTTTATATTTCAGAACACTTCAGTCTTTACAGTAAAAATAAATAACATTTAATTGGGGGAAATGTGAGAAGTCTGATAAATATCTATGGCTCATTTGAGGATGCCACCTTGAAGGTTGGTCGCTTCTAATCAACAACAATCCAAATACAATACCCAGACTGTGAATAACTGTGAAAACCAGTTGCCCAAACAAAACAGATTTTGTACAGGGATGTTTTAATGCTTTTAACCGACAGCAAACAATAGACATTGTGGCATACCTTGCAATCACTAGCCAATCAGACTCATAATCAGTGGAACCCAAAAACGGACCAGTCATAGTAGCTCAATCAAAAGCCTAGAAAAGTCACCCGCAGAAACCCTATTAGGACAGGATTGCAGTTTCTGTGTGTCTGATTTTACAGACTCTCAGACCTTAACGCAGAGTGCTCTTTAAACACACTGCTCTAGTGAGAATACAATCACGGCAGATGACTCAGAGGACAGACGATCCTGACTCGAGAGACTGACTGGAGAGAGATGATATACAGAAGGAGAAATAAACCCAAATGGTGCCCTTTTAGGGCTGCTGTAAGCTTTTCAAATGACAATAAATAAGAAGTGCTTTTCAGCACAGCTGAAATCTTGCACGATGGAGAAATTGGTAGTTTTTATTTTATTGAAATGTTTTCTGTTGTCACAGAGGTGAATCATGAAAACATGTCTAGGTCAAATTTCACTCCGATAAAAAAAATAAGAAATTAAATAAATATAGAACATTAACCTTATTATTAGACCATTAAAGGCATAGTTCACCTTAAAATGAAAATTATATTATGATTTACTCATCCTCTAGTTGTTCCAAACCTGTATGGGTTTCTTTCCTATATATATTATATTATGAAGAATTTTGGTAACCAAACAGTTTTCTGGTAGCCACAGAAATACACTATATGGAAAAATGAATACCAGTTAGGAAAAACATGAGGAAGAGTAGATGACAAAATTTTACATGCCAGTTAAGCCAAACTTGCTCCAATCTGGCCATTCTCAGTTTTCCCCCACAAAATTCACATTGAATTACATCAGCATAAATGCCTCAAGAAATATTTCCATGTATAAATAATTTAATATAATATTTTTTACATCACATTGATGACAATTGGAGAAAAAAAATGTATTTCAAAACATCACATTGGTCATTACACAATAGCAAAAAAATAACTTCTTTTTTTTCTTTGGGGTGAAATATGACCCAGATACGTTACAGATTATTTCCTGAGATTCACCAAAGGATCGTCCTCTGATATCATCTCTACATCTCCAGATTCAGCTCAGTTTCGAATTTCAAAGTCAGTCACGGAGCACCATTGTCGCAGGGCCACACGCTGCCAAAAAAAAAACTAGCAAACGGAGAAGATAAGACCAGCCTCCAGTCTTGGCAACTTCAGTCTGGACACAGTCCACAGCTTCTAAAGCAGTAAAGCGGGTCTCTAGTAAGCTTCTTACAGCCTGCCTGTCAAGTGAAGTAGCGCGGATGTCTCAATGCAAGCCTGATAACATGGCCCGAGTATCAATCAATCCCAATACTGCACAGGATAGTGAATCTACCTCAGAGCGCTAACACACCTCTCATGCACAATGAGGCCCTGGGAGAGTGGAACTGTGCGGTGAGTTAAACAATACTAAAGCATAAAACCCTGTCTTCCGACTTGCCTTCATGGCCAAAAAATGGAACAACCGCATAGAGATTTGTGATAGAGGTTTCACAATATAGAACAGTGCCAGAACAAGTTGCCATGTTCAAATCCTGGAATGATCGAGAAAAGCTATGGAAGGATACACAACAGGTCTTACTCGAAATGCTAGTGTTCTTTATGACAACGAATTTGCCATTTGAGATTTATTCAGTTTGACCTAGGACAGCAGTAAAAGAAAATTCATGAATCCATAACCAACTGTCCTCGAAGACAGGCTGTAAAAACAAGTTTTACACGACCTGAGAGCACCAAACATTTCAAAAAGCTGTACAGGTATTTTAAGACTCAGCTCTGGTCTGCACCATGTTTAGTTCGGTTTATTTGTAAAAGGTACAAAAGATTAGCACCGGTTATTGGCTCAAATGGGAGAAACGGCAGCGAACACCAGCCTTCACCATGGTAATGACCCCAAGAAATGACGAGCATCAGAAACGCATTAAATAAAACCGTGAAATTGTGCATTTGTTGCATTTTCATCACCAGGAATAAACCGGCAGTCTGTTTGGAATGCTAGCCATTTAAATGTTTGTGTGAAATGGTGGATACATACAAGAACGCAATACTTAAAACCATGACATCATCTCCTTTATGAGAGCATACTGGCAATGCAATAAAGCCAAACAATATGCAGAAAAGCTGAAAACAGAACGCAAACTGAGATAATTCACATTATAAGAAAAAAGACTCATGGGCAAGACTCCAGTATTGGATATAAAATAAAATAAAATCAGTATTGGTGGAATAACTTGATGATATCCAGAGAAATGTGGTCAAGCTGGTTTGGCATTTACCCGTGTAAAAGTTGACCCTTTGTTTAAAAGTAAAAACAGACCTTTTTAAGTAAACGTTTGGATATAAAAAAATTCAATCAGCTCTTTGAGAAAGATTTCAAATACATTTACATTAGAAATCTGATAAGAGCCCTTTAATGTTTGATCAACTAGAAGCAGTTTGTCTGCCACAATGGAAATAAAAAATAACTTTAATTCATTGAGGGCTCACAAAAAAAGATAAATAAATAATAAAACCATCGATTTCAACAACTAGCCAATTTTCACCAACCTAACTCGAAAAATCATACTCCGATCTAAATTTGCCATTTTCCTCTATATTAAATCAGTTAAGGTCAAGCGCTTTTTCGCATTCTGCCTTCCATGCAGCTTGCCATCTGGAATAGAGTGAAGTCAGGAGGGAGTATGAAGCCTTTGGCACTAAAGACAGTGATAAAACAAATAACTGTACAATACATATGGACGGTTACTTGTGGGTTACATTCATACTGTTGAGGAGCAGAGAACTGACATCACATCATTGTAAGGACTGAATGTTACATCTTCAATTAAATGGTAATGCATTGCATATATGACATTGAGGCTATGGGATTATATGACAGGGTTGGCTGTTGTGAAAGTAAGTTAAAGATATTAACATACTAAGGATCATCCTCACACATCCTTAAAGATTCTAGAGCTGTAAATTAACATTCGGGAGGATCAAATGATTAAAAGCACCTTTCCTGTTCAAAAATCGATTTTAATCACTGATGCGTTTAATTAGACACTTAAAATTCATCCTTAATTAAAGAGAACCAAAATATAAGCTTTTTGCATCAAAAAACATCTGCACCACTTAAAAGAGATGTACTGATAGAGTGAATTTCATAACTTGCTTGGGTAATATTTTACCCCAAAATCGAATGAAAAAAGAGGGAAAAACGTTAAATAATTTATATATCTTTTGTAAAATAATTTCTAAAATGATGATAATAATTATTATAATTCATTTATTACATTTTATTTAAGAAAAGTAGATTGTTTTTATGACCATTAAGACTTTTTGCATCGTGACATTATTTTCTTAATAAATAACAATCTTCAAATCTGCTCTTTACTGCAATGCAAATACAAAATAAAAGATTAGAAATGTAAAGAAATGTTATTTTAAAATTTTATTTATAAATCACATATGTATACACTGTACTGACTATAAGGTGTGCTGTAAATAATGATTTTTCTTTTACTGAAATACACAGTTACCATTTACTGTAATACACGTTTTACTGTTATTACAGTAATGCAAATCTGTATTGAGAAAAATGAAAATAATGGCAAAAACAAATCTTAATAGTCCCAAAACCAAGCTAAATTTCCTTTAGGCAAAATAGAATTTATTTTTTTCTTTTGATTTTGGGGTGAAAATATTTAGCTGAATATTTATGTCTTTTCCATGTAGCCACATAAACACAAGCCAAAATATAGCATTTTTGAAAAACCACTCCAATCTGTCTCTATTTTTCTAGCCGTTTAGTCTTTCACACACACTTTCATAACATCTTTCATCCCTTCTCTCCACCAACAACTTTTATATACAATATTGGTAAATAGAACATAAATACTACACATAAATTTGCCTATTCACAATTCCACTCGTAGCGACGCCGAAAAGTAAAGAAAGAAACCGCTCTGAAATAATAAACTCATATAAACCGCATTATATGAGCTTTCGAAAGGCTCTGCACTCCCGAGAAGTGTTGGGTAAGACCTGAGAGAGAGCGGTCAGTTTTGAAACGCCTCTTCTCTTCTGGTTAGCAGTGTAAAAAGTGGACACTTCCACGGAGGGCGGCAGACACCGAGCACCATCTTTTTGGCCCCATAATTGAAGTAGGAACAAAGTCCAATGGTAAAAAAAAAAAAAAAGTTAAACCTTTTCTCATGACCTTTTTTTTGTCTTTTTTTATAGTGTAAACAGCGCGATAGAGTCTTGGTTCCACTTCTCTCATCTATACAAAAGTATAAATATATGCTTTCTCTCAATTTTTCACATATATAGGACATATAGCAGACGAACAAACAGAGAAAAGCGGTTGTTCCCAAAAGTCGCCAGTGTCGCAGTGGCTGTGCTGGTTTTGTTGTTTGCTGGCTCGTATCTGTGTTGACGAGTGTTTGTTTGGTGTGGGCGTTGATGGTCTCTGCATATATAGCAACGTAGCACAGTCCTCAGCCACTGGGCCAAAACAACCAAGCATTTTTGTCCAACTACAGCAGATCCATTTTAGGTCTGTAATGAAGGAGGAGGGGGGATTTCTGGAACGCACACAAAACACACAAGCATTTGTGTGACAAAGTCATAGAGTCACTAGAATGGAAACAAAGGCACAGAAAGTCAAGTGCATCTATTGTTTTTGCAATGGAATTTTCAGGGAAGCAGAATTAGATATGCAGCCTTCAAAGAAAAAAAAAAAAAAAACATCTCTGCATCAAAATGTCAATTTCTGACTTACTGTTGAATGAACATTCCTTGAAATGGAAGAGATGAATATATAATACTGGTCAAGACAACACAAAGACAATTTCATATCTTCACATGCTCTGTTTGATCATGCATGCATGCAAATTACGAGAAAGTGGCATGCACATCAGAACGGTAAACGGGAAGAATAAACCTACGACAAGCATACATATATCATAAATTACCTTAAATCTCCATCTTGTTACCACAACAAATTTCAAAGTATGGTCCTTGCCCAAGATTTCTTCATTGCATAAGATGTCCAGCTGAAAAGAAGCACAAAATATAGCAAACAAGCCTTCTTTATGTTATCTTGCAGAACCATTAAAGATGCAGGATGTAATAATGACAGTTAGAACGTTAGCCAACGAGCCTTACAGTTTAAGGTGATGAGTTGTTTTATTTGTGTTTAATATTCCTCTTTTTCGATAGATACAGAGGCTTTTTGGGTTGGGTACAGTCTGTGATCTTTGACCCAGTTCGTTTGCTGGCTTTAATGGCTGCGATACACTGCGTTTTCCACAAATTGGCAACCCTGTCGCAATACTATTGGTTACACTCGCAGTGGGCGGAGTCACACAGACCAAAACAAAACATTCCGACACGGAACATACATTTCAAAACAGAATAACTGGCTAAAATGTTGTTTTACAGTCAAACAAATATGTGAATTTAGCAAGTTTATCAAATATCTGCGAACAATTTATGGTATTTTTATGATCTAGTACAGTCAAAAAAAATTACATACAGCACCTTTAAATAATCCAGCTGCTCATTAATCGCACAATAAACTGAATGTTTACCCTTATTAGGAGAAGGGTCAGGATGGTCAAATAGTCTGCTGCTCAATAACCTGTTAGCCATCCTAATGATTCCTAATGTGTTTTAACATTTTTAGCAACCTCAGACTCAGCATGCTAACAACTTTAGCACAACATTACAGCAATCAAACGTAGTTCACTGCCTCAAGTTAAAATTTAGGCAATTACTGATGGACTCAAACATTTTCATGACATAAATGTTACATTTTTAAGATGATGTGTCAAGTTGAAAACATTAGAAATGCATCTTGCAATCTGGCTGCGTTTTAAAACATCTAGTTTTGCACAGATATTCCAACATATTTCACAGCTAATTACCAAATAAATAAACTTGTTTTCCCTCCATACACATTATTTATTACTCATATGAGTGATTTTTTTAAATCAAAGATACACTATAAAAATATTTTAGTAACAGCTATGTAGAAAATAATTAGGACATTGCTCAAATTTATAGTTTAACAGGCATTATACAAAAATATGAACACTGGAACTGACCAATCAGAAAACATTATTCCAGAAAACCGCATAATCAATTGTGTACGAATGTCTTTGGGGACAGGTGGGATTTTATGCTGCTTTACAGAAAAGTGACAGTCACTCACAACATTCAGTTCCACCTATTATTCCAGACAAAACAAAAGACGCAAAACCTTTAATGCACAAGAGCAGCCATAACCGCCCAAAGGATTATGTGCATCACAGTATAAGGGATGCCGCTCTCTCTCGAATGGTGTGCAGCGAAACACCGATACTGGTCTCTGTGTGTTTTGGCTCGCTGGGAGTCGATCAAGAGCAGCACGACCACAGCAACACCTGCTGGAGGCCATGAGCTCTCGCCATTATTCAGCTTTTAAAGTCATCTAGGATGCGAGCCAGGGATGTTCAGAGACAAACTTTGTCAGTGAAACAAAGAAACTTCTGATGCTTATTAGGATTTAGCTCTTCAAAGATTTTGCTTTTCTCCTACACTTCAAACAGAGTTGCTACACAAACCGCCGCCATTCCAGAGTTATAGTTTTTTATCTGGCTCGGAGCGGTATTGTGCTGTTGGCAGCTATAACTCTCGATACTCG
>NW_020525422.1:0-23331 GCF_003368295.1 Carassius auratus | reverse complement strand
CTTAAATTACTCTGATTGTCATCTCCCAGCCAGATGAGACAACAACAATAAAACCTATTATAAATGAGGCATTTGTTGCTTCAACTGGGGAAACAATTACTGATTATAATGACTTATGCTGTCTTTTTACACATTGTGTTGCGTATCGCACTGCGTAAACATAAAACCATGTCTGCATTTGTAATCTGAGAAACGACAAAAAACAAGCGTTACTCTACACTGCTCAAAAATTCCAGAGGGCCTGGTTGCAGGCTTGCACTTGCACTCTCAGACTTGCACTCTCAGACAATTGCACTTCCACTAGTGACATCACTTGCAGTCTTTATTTTTTATTTTGTTGAATTTTTTTATTACTTTTTGTTTGAATTTCCCAACATTTTTATAACAGTAGTCAGGTGGCGAAGACAAGAAAAAAGAAACTAAATTACAATATCACTTGCAATCGCTACTTGCACTCTCTGCTACCTGTGACGTCACTTGCAATTGACACAAATCGTGCATGTTGCCAATGGGAGACAAGACGCTGTGGTGGTGATTAAATGATTCAAACTAAATTAGTACTATAATGTACAGGGTCCTGCAAGAAAAAGACAAGACTGGCAAATCCGTGGCCAGAACAGCAGAATCTGAACATTTGAAATTTGCGTCTCTCGCTAAGTGTAGAAAAAAAACACGTAACATGGCTTAATATATTAAGATGCTATTCAATTATCAAATTAAATATACAGTTCATTAATATAAGGAATATGTATATAGTATTTTCCTCACATACTGCAAAATGTGGCATAATGGGACTAAGGATGATAAAGGCCAAAGCTCAATATGCTTCTCATACATTATTAAATATAGGAACTAATAGTGTACAAGGCACGCAGGTGAGCCCAGAATAAACGCAACACGCAAAGTTTCACCGTTAAGCATTTTTCCGATATAAGAATAAAGAGATTAGTCTACAAATTCTGTTTATATCACTGTACTCGTATGCCTTGCCCTGTACAGGAGTTGTTCCCTTTTAAAATCACTTAATGCATTTCATAATGCACGTACATATTTTCTGGTCTTAATACATTGCCTCCAGGAATGATGCAAGCAGATATAGTCCTCTTTTGGAAGTCCAAAACAAAGTAGTTTCTTTTTTCCACAATGAAAGCACAGCGTCTATACGGACATGGGCAATGGGGAACAACAATACTAAAATGAGAATAAAATGGTACGTGCTTCTTTTTTGCGGTGAACATGCTGGGCGGCGTTATGCAAATCTTTCCCACATAGTGAAGTAGACATGTGGGGGGCGTATTAGAACAAGACGTTTTAGGGGGGTGTGGACAAATCTTGACTTTGATAAAGGAATATCTCTTTGGATTTGAGACTTTAATCTTGTGCAACTTTACAGATCTTCATGCACCAAGAGCTTGTAACATTCCAAAAATTGAATCGCATCATATGACTCCTTTAATAAAGGTCATTTTCCATGCAGATATTTTGTTACATTTCCTACCATAATTATATATCAAAACTTAATTTTTGATTAGTAATATGCATGGCTATTTGTATCTCAGCCCAAATATTGTCCTATCCTAACAAAACCATACACATCAATGGAAAGCTTATCGTTCAGCAATTTCAGACAATTGAGATGCATAGATTGACCCTTATAAACTGGTTCTGTGTTCCAGGGTCACAGATATTATGAGAAAATATAAAATATATAATATAAGATTTGTGCATGTATATAAATATTTCCTCAACAACATGCTTTATGAATCAGAAGAAAAAGGAATTAAAGTTTGATTAGACCACTGTGTGACGTTCAAAAGAACGATTTATTCGCGAATGGGGGATCACTAAAGAAGACATTATGTTCTTTTATATCCGATACTTTATTAAGAGAGTGATTTATGGCATTCCTCAATTGGTAGGTGTAATATATGCGCATTAAAAGGTTAATTAGAAAATCAGTTTAAATGTTGTTGTTTTTTTAAACGTGGCACACACCTTTATATTATCTAAAGATTCAGTCAATTAGTAACCACAAGGGGTTAATTAATAATTTTAGTCCCCCCTGCATGAAGAAAAAATATATATTTGTCCGGCACATAGAGCAACCTTCGCGTTATGCCAAGCCAGTTGCATTACTATTGGTTGTTTCACCTTTCAAGCGCGTTCATTACTCTCGCGCTGCGCAACGGAACGGCAGCGCGCGACACTCTCAAGCTCTCATAAGACAGTGGCAACGAGGACGCCAGAGAACCGAGTTAGTGCAGTACTAATGCAAAAAACATCCGTCTGAGGTCTCAACAGTGCAACGCAGTTGGATATAACTGTTGTTTTTTCCCTCTTGTGCCATGAAGAACCTTCTCCTCAAGCTGTGGATCTTCATCGCTCCAGCTGTCTTCCTCCCTTCGCTCAATGCTCAGTACCACACCTGGTTACCGGAGCCGGGGGATTCGGGTTACGAAAAAAGACAGTGCATGGACATTCCCGAGGACCTGAGGTTGTGTTTTAATGTGGGCTACCACCAAATGCTGCTTCCCAATTTGCTGGAGCACGAAACCATAGCTGAGGTGAAGCAGCAAGCGAGCAGCTGGGTTCCTCTGGTGCACAAAGCCTGTCACCCCGGCACGCAAGTGTTCCTCTGCTCGCTCTTCGCCCCCGTGTGCCTCGAAACACCCCATATATCCGTGTCGCTGGCTGTGCGAGGCTGTCCGGGACGGCTGTACCCCTATAATGCAGGCGTTTGGGTTCCCTTGGCCTGAAATGCTCAAATGTGACAAGTTTCCCCTGAGCGACGTGTGCCTTTCTATGAACACCACCAGCAGCGATGACACGGACAAATCCCCAGGTGTGTATGATAACTGTGTTTGACAGAATTTAACATTAACTTCTTTCTGAATCTTCCTTTTTATGCTTAAAAAATACATGGCGCAGCCAAATAAATTGTGCCACAGTTACGTTTCTGTTAACTATTTTATTGACTGTTTTGGTCACATATTGTTACTGTTTTGTTATTTCAAAATGTGAAAAATAAAAGTAAGAATCAGTAGGTGTGTTTTATTTATTATTATGGTTTGTTAAGGCTGATTGTTTGTTTAGATGCGTTTACGATGCATTACAAACACATAACCAACGAGTTATTGACGTATTTAGATTTTACTTAAAATTACAGTGTTAAAATACATTACTTTTTTATCTGCAGTATTGAATTTGTTGCATCTTTTCACCATTTTAAATGTGAAATTACTGTAAAATAAATAAAATATTATAGATCAAGCAATTAAACATTTACACTTAGATCAGTTTATAATCTTCCCATTTGCTTATTTACTTGAGATGTAAGCAACAGTCAGGACATTTGGTTTAAAACAATTTTTTTTTCTCCTTCTTTTTTTCTTTAGATGTCTCTTCTGTTTGTCCGCCATGTGACCATGAGATGAACACAGATGCAATTCTGGAACAAATGTGTGCCAGTGAATTTGGTAATTAATTTTTTTATGCAATATTGATGAATTAGTATTTTAAAAAATCACCCTAAACTAAAGTACAGATCGCATCCAAGTAATTAGTTTAAATATGTATTATATTTATTTTAAAAGATTAATTCCAAGATAAATGATATCCTTGATTAGGGAGATTTTCCAGTTAAGTTGCTAATTGAAATATTGATTGTGTCTGACTAGTAAAAAAAACAAACATATTTTTTCTTTACCGACAAGAGAGAAATTATAAACTAGCTGTATTTCTTCTTGACTAGTATCAACACGCTGATCTTACGGTATAAAGTTGAAACGCACTACAAAGAACAATTCTGAAAATGAGCTCTTATATAGACTATTATGGACATCTGTCTAAAACATATTGCAACGCACCTCAGATGTGAAAGATTTTGGCATAGTCCTTTTACGAACATTAAAAGCACTGAAAGGCTAAACTTGTTCCAAACACTTTCGGCATGCTGCTACTAATGCAAGTGATTTCAGAATGCTTCATTTATTGGCCAATGCTTAATGACTTCAAGAGAACAAAATCTGATCGTATGATTCCCATCATTGTGATTCCTGGTCCAGGTTTTCAGCCCACACATTTGTTTCCAATAATATTGTTGACTGAAAAAAAAAATATATCTAATATTACTTTCCGGATTTGCACTCTTTAAATCCATTTCTCTCTTGAGACAGTAAGGGTCTAGTGCTGCTTAAACATAAACATAATTCTCCCTGTATATTTATAGTTTTTTTTTTTTTATTAGATTTCAACCGCAAATGGAGATATTTGGTTTTTATAAAAAGCAGAGCTACTTCTTCCATTGCAAATGCTGTTTCTAAGAACCAGTGATGTGGTCAGAATCCAGAAGGTCTTTTTTTCAGGGTTTGAGATGTTGTCAAAGACAGGAAGCTTTCCGCTGGCAAGAATTTCATGGGACCTTTTATTTTATTGCAAGCTATCAAGCACCAATCCAGCAAAAGCTTTTTCTAGTCATTATAGACTGACTGTCTTAAACTCTGTGAAACACTGTTGAATGTGAAAATGGAAATATGCGGTTGTTATCTTAAACAGGTAGATATGTGAGATATCTGAGTTGATTCATTTTTATTAATATATATATATATATATATATATATATATATATATATATATATATATTGTTATTATTATTATTTTTAATTTGTAATTTTTTTTATTATTATTAATAAAACAGAAAATTTAATTGTAACCTCATGAAGCACATTTTAGGTTAACTGAATTTTTCTAAAGTGTATTTTTGTTAATGCTTTAAGCAAAATGCTTATTATTAAAATTTTAGAAAATATGAGAAAATATATCAATGGAAAACCTGATGTAGTTTGTGTTTCTATGCTTTCTTTTTTGAACATTTTCCTTTCATTGCACTAGTGCAAATACAGAAAATGATAGATGTTTTGTCAAAATGAAGCTCCAGGGAATATAAACATTTTGCAGCTCAGAGGATGATTTTAAAGCTAGCGCTGTTTTTGATAGTATTTGTTCTGTTTTGTTGGTAATGCTAAACAATTGTATCCACAATACACCCATTTAATAATAACCTTAAATTCTTTCATAATTCAATGCTCAAATAACCGATTATTTAAGGAGTGCCTCAGGGATCGGTAATAAGACCTTTTTTGTTTTAGCATCACTAATAGAGCAAGTTTAGGAGAAATTGTGCAGTCTCTTTTTTGATCTTGGTTGGAATTAGAATTTGATATGTACCCAAGAATCATATCCTCACACAAAGGGGACGATATTGCGATACAACACATTGCACCATGCAGCTTTGCACAATTAGCACAGAATAGCATCTGAAAGACATAAACTAGAATGAGTTCTTGGCTAAAATGTGACAACAGATGATGAAAACAGCCAAGTGTTCAGCATCTCCATGGCAAAGAAATTAAACAGTGACCTTAAGCAAAAAATACTTCAAATATTTGCCTTTTCCGTCAGTTCTTGAAAGACTTTTTTTTTTAATGAAGGTTTTACATAACCGTTATATGTTACATAATTTTTTTAAAAATATATATTTATTTAAGACTTCATAGGTGTGGAAAGAAATTGTCTCATTTAAACTTTCATGAACATTAATGACTTCTGAAACCTACATTTTTCTTTTTGCAGCAATCAAGACGAAGATTAAGGAAGTCAAAACAGACAACTTAGACCGAAAAGTCATTCTGCAAAAAAAGAGGAAGGCGGTGAAGCGTGGAAATCTGAAGAAGCAGGACTTAAAAGAGCTTGTACTTTACCTGAAAAATGGAGCAGACTGTCCATGCCAACAACTGGAAAACCTAAAGAGCAACTACTTAATCATGGGCCGCAGTGTTGGGAAACAGTATATATTGACAGGCATTCATAAGTGGGACAAATCTAGCAAAGAACTTAAGAAGGCCCTTAAAAAACTTGAAAGCCATAAATGTTCAACTTTTGAGACCGTGTTCAAGTGATGTTTGATCAGTTGGTTACTAATCGTTGTGAACTTTCCATTATAGCATTATATTACATTTTGCATTACAGTACAGTATAGAAAGGAACCATAGATGCCACGATCCAAATAGTTAGATTGTTTGCCAAATAAATGTCTCAATACATACAAACAAGTGCCATTTAGTTCACTTTTTAAAATGTTCTTGAACATTTCTAACCAATCCAAGTACAAAACACAGTTATCCACATTTATTTACGTTCCATTATGCTACAAGTCAGTTGAGTGAGTTCTGCTTTTGCAAATACTGCCTTTTGGTGTATCTTAATGTTTTCCTGGTGGAATAATATCTATATCCATGCAATCTGTTAATAATGTTTATCTTTTATAATAAACATCACAAGCTATCAGGTACTCAGAAAAATGCACAAGCCATGCAATAAAGAGATTTTTTTGACAGTTTGTTGTTGCATAGGATGCAAATCACACTTAATCATGCAGTGCAAGGTGTATAGCATGCCCGAGGGCTTGCACAATGCACTGTAATCATTTAACATTAAAAGAGAAAATATTTATTATATGTTTGACTGCACTCTTTATTTATTATTATTATAAAGAGTGCTTAATCATGGAGAAAAATGAAAAAGGAAAAAAAGACAAGTAGCAGTGGTGACCTGCCAAGCAGTCCAGCTATAACAATCACATGCTGTGAAATCACTGCAAAATAATCACTTCAAATCAGATCAGATTAGAGACATTTCAGACTCTGCATGTGCCCTGTGTAAGCAAACAGCCAGATAAAGTGTTTATATTGTATAGACAGATCAGAGATGTTTGTTTTGGATTGAGGGAGAGATTTGGAAATATTTCTTTCCCAGCTTTCCTGATGAAAGTCAGTTGGAGTTTTCTCTCTCTCTCTCTCTCTCTCTCTCTCTGTCTGTCTCTCTCTCTGTCTCTCTCTCTTTTGAGGAGAGTTGGTAATATATTGTGTGTCGAAAGTAAAAGATTATTTGATCAATTATAATTTATACTATATGATCCACAAGAATAAATAAATTAATTCTGGAAAAAATAAATAAATAAAATAAAACCATATCTAGCCAGTTACTCCCAATTAATGACTTAAGAGAAATAGAAGAAAAAATGAAGAAAAAAAAAGAAGAATTTTGCCCATGGTGTAGAAACAATTTTTACTTAAAAATTGCTAGTAAATTGATTGAATATTTGCTTTGATGTCATCTATGATGTACTTCAAAACATTGAAAACTTTGACATTTAAAATGTACACTTATTCCTCTTCAGGAAAAAACTGAACAAAAATATAGATGACTCATCCTGTACTACACTCACAATTATTTCAATCTTAAACTATAAAAAAAAACTAAGATAATGTTTATAAAACATTATGAGGTATCAAGTCATAATTATGAGATAATAGGTTGAAAGTATGAGTTGCTGAGTTACAATTATGATTGAAATTTCGCCTGTCATAATTTATATATATATACTATACTATATGGTTAGGGTTAGACTTTAACTAGGTTTACATGCATGTAATTATGCATAATTTGTTTTTATAATAACAGTTAGTACATGTAACGTAACAAGGACACTTTAAAATAAAGTGTTCCTGTTACCCCCAAAATATTAAAATGTAATTTCTGCCAACATAATTTGCTTCACAGAATGCTTCTTACACAATACATCCTTTGAAATGTAGTGGAAAGTTTCATGACATTCAGAACCCCCCCCCCCCCCCACACACACACACACAAATTCACCTGTGACATATATACAAACACTGTAAATATTGTAATAAGCAAATTAATACCTAAAGAAATAACAAACATGTGAGCCTTTAAACCCTCTGGAATGTTGTGTCCCATAGATTGCTAAGCACATTTTTGTTTTTACAAACTGAGGGACGAGTTGAAATTGTCTGTGGTAATCGCCAGCATGCCACAGATGTTGTGCTTAGAGCTTAACTCATACTGAACCCAGAGCATTCCTTTAAAACTGTTTAGTTACTTTTGAAGACCCCCAACCTTTTGTTTTGACGTCCTTTCGGGGTGATTCAAGCCGAAATTAAACCATCTGCAGCGAACACGTTTTGAAAGAAATCCATACATGGCAAATGGCAAAAACCCTGAGTGCGTGTTACCCCCAGGAGAAGCCCAGCGATCCCAGCTCATGCAAAGCGTAGTGATGGTTTATCCAGGTTAAGCAAATAACTGTGTTTTGTGCTCTGGGATGACATTGCCTGCCAGACTCTATGGGATGATCATTAGAAGCAGCTGTTGGCTTTGCTGCTGCATATTTCCCAGCTTCATTGAATGAAAAAGACTTGCTTTTTTGTCTCCAGCCTTGAGGGGAAGAAAGCCTATTAAAAGCCATAAATAATATGATGCTCTCACAGGATAGCATCTGAGGTAAGATGGGCTCTGTGGTAAACATACTTCCACATGGGGTTTGGGCTGAAGTTCTCACATATGCCAACTGTGAAAACGGCCAGATGGGATGCGCAGACTCTGAATATGGTGCCGTCACTGTTCCCAATTCGATTTTGTCTGCAAGTCTTATTAGGATTGATTTTTACGTGTTTATTTTAAGCTAGCATATTAGCACGAAATTATCCCAACTGAGGTCTGTTTGCGAAATCTATCTGATCGAGATAATGGGTACATAAATCTGACTCAGTTTGTTCAACATTTCACAGCTTTATCAAACAAATGGCCTTCTTGACTCTTGTGGGTTGGAGTGAAGGAATGCTGTCTGGTAAAGCACTTCTTGAAACTTTTGGTCCAAGAAATGTCCTTTGTAATCGAAGTGAACGACACAGGAATGGTTTATTTAGACATATGCAAGAACATGATGTATCGATATCTGGTAACTTAAAGGGGTAGTTCACCCTGAAAATAAAAATGCTGTCATTAATAACTCAACACTCAAGTTGTTCGGAACCTGGGTGACGTACATACTCTCTTCTGGGAAAAACAAATGGAGAAGTCCAGTAGAATGAGTGTTTTTTTTTTTTTCCATACACTGAAAGTGACCTGGAGCTATCACGTTTCAAAAATGACTAAAGCACCCTAAAAGTGGTTTATGATGTGACTATAGTTCGCATAAGTATTTTTCATGTAATTGAAATACAGGTTTTCATGTAATTTTACAGTAAAAAACTGTTAAATGTTCAGTTTAAAGTGGAAGTGAAAAAGAACAGTCAAGAAAAGTCATCTTATAATTTACAGCATGAAATAAAAACATAAATTGATGTGGAATTGATGATTTTACATTGCAATAATGGTTTCTTATCAGTTATGTCCATGGTGTTTTATTACATCTTGCTGTTTAATTAATGTTTATTGCATCATTTTAGTTTCACGTATTACCATAATCTTTGATTTCAAGGTTGTTGTTAGTGTATTATAAAGGCTAAAACAGATTTTATTAATTTGTTTTACTAACATTATTGCAGTTACATCATTACTATTATTAGTATTATTATTTTTTACTGTAAAGGTAGAAAAGAAATGTACAGTATTTTTTTACTGTAAAGTTCTGGCCTTTATTACACCTTTATTATGATACTTTCTGAGCTTTATGTACATTTTGGAACTTAACAGACATGGTTACCATTTTCTTTCATTATATGGAAAAAAGCAGATGATGAATTTGTAAAACATCTCCCTTATGCACTTTTAAAACAACGGAGTAAAGAAGAACAAATTTTTTGTGCTTGTGTGTGTGAACTGATCCTTAAAGCAGACCACTTGCCACTCTTTTCTGGCATATATTCAATGCTGAATCATATGCATTTAAAGGGATAGTTCACCCAAAAATAAAAAATCTGTCATTAATTACCAGTGTTTGGAATAACGCCGTTTAAAAGAACGGCGTTAGGTAACGACGTTATTTTTTCAGTAACGGGGTAATCTAAGTAATTATTTTCGCGTCGTTATAACGCCGTTAACATTACTGGACGTTAAATGCGGTGCGTTACTTTGCATTGATTTAATAAACTATGTAATCCGAATGCACCTGGTGAGCAGGTGAGTTAATAACGAAATAAGCGATTATGATTGGCTAAGGCATATGTTTCATGGTAGAGTCATATGTTTCATGGTAGCCAATCAGAGCCAGTGTTTTTACACCAGCGGTGCCAAACACACACATGCGAACGCGCGAATAAATATTGAAAGTTATGTAAGAACACCTGTGTTCTACTCAATTTTAACTGACTTGTGAAAACTGCTCCAAAAAAAAAATTTGACATATAGCAGCTTTTTATTTTTTTGTTTAACAGTAACGCAAATAGTTACTTTCCCTAGTAACGAGTTACTTTTATTATAGAGTAATACAGTTACTAACTTTTTGGAACAAGTAGTGAGTAACTATAACTAATTAATTTTTTTTATGTAATGTTCCCAACAGTGTTAATTACTCACCCTCATGTCATTCCAAACCTGTAAGATCTTCATTCATCTTCAGAACACAAATTAAGATATTTTTGACGAGTTCTGCGATTTGATCTGAACGTAGACAATATTTCTGAATACATACCTTGCATTCGTTGTTTACGTATGTGATACTTTCTAAAATGGTGCTATAGTGTGAAGTGGAGGAGAACAAAGTTATTTTTGTTTTCTTTGAGCACAAAAACGTATTCTTGTAGCTTTGTAAAATTACAGTTAATCAACTGATGTCACATGGACTATTTTAACGATCTCTTTGCTATGTTTCTGAACCTTGATCATGTTAGGATCTTTGTTTTCTATGGATAGGGTGGCCATATGCACCGTTCATACGGGACACGTCCCTGCCAGGATTTTATTATTCCCTAAAATATCCAGGTTTAGGCTGTGGAGGTCGATCATTGTGTGACATTCATGAGAGCTATAGAGAGCAGAGCAGACAGCTCCTTATGCTTTTGAATCACTTTTGCACCTACTTTGGTGTCTTTGATCAGTGGGCAGCATGTGTACATATTTGCATCGCTTTGATCGTTCCTTCTAGGTCTCACCTTCTCACGTGCAGCCGCATGATTGGTTGATTATGTACAATACCTGCATGTTCTTGGTCAAACTGCTTTGGATGTTTTAGGTAATATTAAAATCTGGCCAGGACGTGTCCCGTATGAACGGTGCATATGGCAACCCGATCTATGGAGGATCTGTTATGATCCAGGGGATCGAACTTGGGTCTGTGGCGTGAATAGCATTGGTGCTTACAAATGCAAGAAGAGTTTTTTCTTCTTCCGTTTAAAAAAAAAAAAACTCAAGGTATGAGTGGAGATGAATGTAGTCCTTAAGTGATTAAGTGTGCAAAAGGCCATGGTCAAGTTACATTTATTTTAATATTATAGTTGTACAGTATTCTGTTCAAGTGTTGCGTCTGTTGAGTAGGCGGAGTTTAATCGGAAGTCTCCCGAGTTTGGTGAAAATGACGTGAGATCATATATACGGCAATGGAGGAAATGCAGTGCATGTTATTATTGTAAATGCACGAGGCAAGTTTGATTAAAGTCATCAAGCTATAGATTGATAATATAGCACTCAGCTGGTGAGCAGTTTGGCATTTCAGATGTGATGGGCGGCCGATGTTGTATGAATGCTCCAGAAGTTTCTGGAATTATATGGTGAATTTCAGTGCGTGCATCATTGTAGACCAACCATACGTTTATCCACGTTTGTCCAGCTGACTGTAATCACACAAACCCATCACATACACACTGAACATCAAAGTACACGAAGCTACAGGCCTCACTGTTATCACCACATAATATTAAAGCTGCAGTAGGTAACTTTTGTAAAAATATATTTTTTACATATTTGTTAAACCTGTCATTATGTCCTGACAGTAGAATATGAGACAGATAATCTGTGAAAAAATCAAGCTCCTCTGGCTCCTCCCAGTAGTCCTATTGCCATTTGCAGAAATGCATCGCTCCCGTTAAGAAACAACCAATCATAGCTGCGGTCCGTAACTTTGTTTGTGTTCAAAATGTAGAAATATTTATATAATAAGCGAGAACACCATGAATCCATTTTCCAAACTGTGTTTTTAGCTTGTCCTGAATCACTAGGGTGCACCTATAATAAGTGTTTATATTCTGACTATTTTAGATTGCTTCGGGGGTACCGCGGCGGAGTAACCCAGTACCTTTGTGATTCTTCATAGACATAAACAGAGAGAAGTAGATCCGGCTAAGATGTTCTTCCGCAAGACGCAACCAGTTCTGTTTATTAACCGCTAGAGTGTCAAAAGTTCCCTACCACAGCTTTAACCATATCAGTATAATAAAAAGATCCTTACTAACATACTGTCTATTCGAGTTCCAATGTGATGACATCACGTCTGAGGATTGACGTCTGAAGATATCTGTACCTTCCTTTCATTACATGGACCTTCTCTGGAAACCTGGGTCTTGTTGGGACTGAGTATTCTTAATAACACCACTTCACTTCGTCTTATATCAACATCATTGTATCTTTTGACTCAAAGAACATTGTTTTTTTGTTTTGGTTATTTTGTGTAGGCCTATGCTGTTTTATTGTGTTAACAATATTGTTAACATTGTGAGAAAATAATGCATTCTTTCATTAATACATTGAGTGAGTTGGACCCATGACTCTGGCTTCTTTAATCCTCTCCTAGTTACTGGACACTAGTTGTGTAAATAGTCCCCCAAAGTGATTTAGAACCATAACAGTAATCAGCGCATACTACAGCCTTCAATACATGAAGTCTTATCCAGTATGAGGGGTGAGCAGGGACCCAGGTCCACTCCTCATACCCAAATCCCTCCCAGTCCATGAGGAATTGTTTTTTCCACGAACCAGTTGAGTGTCCAGTCGCCGCTTGTCTGCATGGTGCTGGGGGTGGACTGTTAGCAGGAGACAAAGGGCTTTATTCGACAGGCTTTAAGTGTGAGACATGAAAGTGGGGGTGAATGCGCAAAGACTTGGGTAGCAGGAGATGGTAGGAAACAGTATTTACTTTCCTTATAACCTTGAGTGGTCATATGAACCTGGAAGCCAATTTGTGTGTCTCAACTTTGATGAGAAGGTCCCTGCTTGAAAGCCAGAATTTCTGCCCTGGATGCAGAGTTGGTGCTAGTCTGCGCCAACGGTTGGCCCATTGCTGTTTGTATTATTCTGTTCGACCCCATGAACATCCTGTGTCTAGGGACATTGTGTGTTAAAGTTGATGTGCTAGACAAAAATATTGCTCATATGACGTTTATCTGATTATTACATAATGAAGTTAGTTATGCTTATTCAGCTTGTATTTTCCACATAGTCGATTGTTTCACTTCTGCAAATGGTATATAGCTGTGAAGTCTTAAGAAGTGCAGGCCGAGCCTTCCTCCATACCCTGCAGCACAGTTGAACCAGATGTTGGGCAGCTGGGACTCCCAACTTGGACTACTGCTCAGAAAACAAAGGAGGTTGAAACCCATACTGACACTCAAAAGAGGACATACCTGTTGAGGAATGGTGAAGAATACTGTGCGCACATTCTGCCCAAATTGTGTGTTTACTCCAGGACGTTGGGTTGGATGACACCTGGCATTTAAGGTTGTCTCAATCTCTTGGACAATCTCTTAGACTGGGGATGAAACCCTGATGATAGACTGGCTGTAGCCCCAATCAGCTGTCAGAAGGCCTTCCAGAACCTGGATGCAAACTGAGGACCACGATCTGACACAACATCTTGGGGAAAACCATGCAACCTAAATGCTGCAAAACAATCAGTTTGTGAAGCTGAATGAACATTGTGGCAATCTGAAACTCGAACATGGATATTGGGGGGTCGAGGTAATCCAGCGCAGGCAAGCACCCGTCCAGTCCATCAGCCCTATGCCGCTAGTTACAGACCCGCTTGACAGACTGGCTGTACAAAGCAGCGAAGGCGAGGGATGGGGGGTGGGGTGAATGCATATCTGTATATAAGTGCATAAATGTTTATGTATGTAAGAGTTCGTGTATTCGTAGGCCTGGAGAGCTGGCATTCAATTCTAATTGCCTCAGTCCGCAGATTGTGATAACGTCACAGCAAGTTGCCATGGACATCCTGGTCAAGTCCTAGACAGAGCCTGGTTATGTCCTAGACAGAGTCAATAATCAACAGGTGTCTGTGGAGTGGGGGGAGGAACGCAAGAGCGTCTCACTGCCGTGCTCCTCCAGGAGAATTGTTATTCCAACATTCCAACCTTGGCATGCTAGTAGAGGGAGCCGAAAAAAGATTCCAATTGTTTGGTCTTGGGGCGAGTAGCCGCAATTTCACGGTTACTCTCTTGTCCATTCTGGTCTCCAAATCATGACGGGCAGCATCGTGAGGTTTTGGACAGCTGTTCCCGTTTTCTGAATTTTTCAATAACCCAGGACAAAGCCTAGTGCAATCAGCAGAAGACCTGTTATCATGGTTCCGAATAGGTAGATGTCTACAATGTCCTCCACAAAAAGAGCCGCCAGACACACAATCCACCACCTCTCCCATGCGTCTATCGTGTAGCCAGCTGTGAACATTCCATCAGGGCAGTCAGGTTCCCCCGAACCCTAGCTTCTCATCGAAAAGATGGTGTCAAGTGCATTGAGAGACCAGTCAATCAAATCAAATCCATGTTTTCCAGTTTTGGAGAGCAGTGCAGAGAGAGTCTCTAAGAATAGACGAGACTAAAGAGCAAGCAGGGAAGACAAGGGGAGGAGAGGGAGAGAAATGCATCCGCATCCGTTGAGAGCCAAAGAAGGAAAACTTTCGTTAGATTCGTTAGATACAATGAATCTCAAAATGGAAACCTCTTGAACATGAAACTCACTCTTCTCCAGTTTGATGAAGAGATCATTTCTCAGGAGCTGCTGGAAGACCAGGCAAACATGCTGCATGAATTCCTTGAGGTTCTTGGAAACAATAAGAATATCATACAAGTATACAAATACAAATCTATTCAGCATGTCTTTTAACACATCATTAATCAAAGTCTGAAATACTGCAGGTGTACTTACTAAACCAAATGGCAAGACTTGATACTCATATTGGCCAGTGATTGTTTAAAAAAACAGTCTTCTATTCATCACCAGTATGGATGCGGAGAGGCCAGAGGCCTCCCATCTAGTGCCGTAATAGTCAGGGGGTCATCAAGGTTTGTGAATGGCACCCTTAAATGTCTGGCAACTACCAGTTACCAGCTGCCCCAGAGACTATGAAGGCCTTTAGGGCATGTGACTGATCTTTCCATAAAAGATAATTATTTAAGAGAGCCCCAGAAGATGTAGAGTTGGGAGAGATTGCTTATCTCATCACAGTCCTTCCTTCCCTGGACGAGAGTTGGCTTTTACCTAAAGAAGCATTTCTAGAAGTTTCCATACACTCTCTACGTCTTTCTCAAAGGTGATTGTCTAGTCGAATGGCCATTTCAATTAGGGATTCCAGGATTGTCATAAGGTCAACTGAAGTAGGCGACTAGCTTCCTAATGTCACTCACTGGATGATCTAACACTTGCCTCATCTCCTCAACAAAGCAACTGTAATCCACACAACCTGCTGGTTGTGTAAGAGTAATAACATAAACCACTTTGCTACTAGCTGTTGGGAATCTATTTGGATGCAATTCAAAGTTCAGTGAGCACTGGTTGAGTAAGCCCTTACATCTGCCAGGGCTTCCATCATACCTTTCAGGATAAGGCAGGTGGATATCAGAGCTTTGCACTGTGGGGATTGGAGTTGCTAGTGGAGCCTGAGGTTGAGACTCTGGTTCCCGCTGTGGGTTTGAAAGAGACTGAAGATGTTGTAGGATCTCTGTGATTGCCTGACCCAGTTTTGATACCACCACCTCTTGTTGTGCAAGGACTTATTCATGTCATTCCATGGTCAGAGCCTGGTTTGAAAATGCAGCAAGGATGCGCTCTGCATTCGATAAAGTTTGAGCTTCCTCTGCTGGGCTCTTATCCATGATTCAGTCCTCATGTTATGATCCAGATGGGGATCAAACTCGGGTCTGACTCTTTTTTACTCAAGGTAAAATAAACTAAAAATAAAAAAAATCCAAAATACAGTCTTAGAGGCATTTAAAAGGTATTTTCTACAAAGTAATTCAAAAACTAACACTAACTCCTTGAAAGAAAATATGAAAATGTAATCCAAACAGAAAAGCTGTCCCTAAATGTCAGGCTAGAGCCCCTCCCCCCCATAAAAAAAAAACAACAGGAGAGAGGAAAATCTCTTGCCACAAATCCTTGGCAGCATCATACTCAAGCAGACATCAGGACTGAACAAGAACAAAAGGCAGTGAGGCATTTAAATAAGGTTGGCCATTAGGAGTGATTCAATACAGGTGTGCTCCAAGTCTCTAACAAAAAGGTGATCTGGGGTTGAAATTGCACCATCCAGTGGTGAAACCAGGGAATTCTGATTAATGACAGAATTTTCATCTTTGGGTGAACTATCCCTTTAAATCCGGACAGTATGCAATTCAGTTTAAACATAACCAGGGCAGATAATAACCGGTTTGGGTATCGTGGATCATGGATTTGGCAGGGACGGGATTTGTAGACACACACTGGACTTGATTTGCTCTTCAAAAGTTTTGAGATACAGACCTGACCCCTACTGTGAGGTTAGAGCAGATTTTGGCAGGAGAGTTGGATTTCATAAATCAGCTGATGGCCTCTCATTGCTCTGGGATATAAACACTTATTTTTCATATGTTTCATTTATGACATTGACAAATCGAAAATGGGGTAAAGCTGTGGAGTTGTATTACATTTAGCCACTAACAAGAGAAGTAAATATTTTCATCTGAATAATCTACTTCATCTATTATCACATTTTTTTAATTTATTATTATTATTTTCTTATTATTACAGTTGGTTTGGAGACTCTGTTTGAGAAAAAAACTTTCTTCCAGGAATTTTTTTCTTTCTCAGTCTACCCATACTACAGTTTTGGCACTACAAACTCCCTGATGTTTGACAGAAAAAATCCGGCTCTAAATCTCAAGTCAACTCTTTCACCATGAAAAAATATGTAAAATAAAAACTGTTAGTCCAAATTTATGACTGCTCAGTTTTTTCTGTCATTCTATTAGCCGATGTATTGGCTCAAGGGATGGTCAGTCTCTTATTTCTGTAATCAGGGCCTGACCTTTATACTGAAACAGTCAATCACTGTGGTGCCTTTAGAAAATGTTATAAATATATCAGTGTCCCAAATACATCATATGACGTATGTCAGTGACATGTTTATATATCCAATGAGAGGTATATGAAAAGCAAACAAGTGATTTATGAAATACTCCACAACAGCATGCATCATATCAATCCATGCAATTACACCAAATGTCCAATAGAGGACAGCACCTACTTTACCTGCTGGTCATTCCTTTTATGCAGTACTTCGACTTTATGTTACTTTAATTAATTATAAAATAATGTATTTTCATGAATGGATATGTTAGAATTTGGAATTATGCTCTGGTCAGGCTTATACACTTTATTATTTATGAAATTTTAATATTGTAACCTAAACAGCATGAAAATAAAGAGATACAATTTACATATCTTTTGAAAAGTGAGTATAATCCAATACACATCTGGCTGGAAAAATTTATGTATTTCAGTAATTTAACTCAAATTGTGAAACTCATGTATTACATAAATTCAATGCACACAGACTGAAGTAATTTAAGTCTTTGGTTCTTTTAATTGTTATGAATTTGGCTCAAATTTAACAAAAACCCACCAATTCACATCTCACATCCTCATCTCAACAAATTAGAATATGGTGAAATGCCAATCAGCTAATCAACTCAAAACACCTGCAAAGGTTTCCTGAGCCTTCAAAATGATCTCTCAGTTTGGTTCACTAGACTACACAATCATGGGGAAGACCTCTGATCTGTTGTCCAGAAGACAAACATTGACACCCTTCACAAGGAGGGTAAGCCAAAAGGCTACGTCTACATTAATACGGATACATTTCAAAAAGGCTTTTCGTTTTAAAACGCTCTCCGTAGCGTTTTCATGTGTTTACCAAAAGTGCCTCATCCACACAGAAACATTAGAAAAAGTTAAATTCGGTTTCTGCGCATGCGTAAATCCTCAAAAACGTTCACTGCATATGATACACACAGAACAGACATGAGATTGTTTCTTGCATTTTTTTCTGACAGGTAATTTGATTTATTTTATTTACAAAAATAACTCACCATTCACTCATGATTGTATGTCTGATCTATAACGCAACTGCCCTCATGTTTTGCCGCAAATAGCGATCGCTGACTAAATCTTTGCAGGACTGTGATATAAAGAGTGTACAAAGTAACACCTATATAGCAACAATGTGAAAGTGCATAGCACATAACGTGCACAAAACCAGTATAAACACGGATATCTATTGGTAAAATATGCGTCACATGACAAAGTTTGCATCATCGTTTTCAAAAGCCTCCGTTTTCACAGTCCACACTACGACGCGAAGACGGCATTTTCAAATGTATACGCTTTCGAGAGCATTTTCGTTAACCTAAAACGCAATCTCAGTGTGGATGGAAGGCCAAAACGTTTTATATGTTTTCAAACTAAATATTAGTGTCCACAAACATGCCAACAAACATTCATTGCCAAAGAAGCTGGCTGTTCACAGAGTGCTATATCCAAGCATGTTAACAGAAAGTTGAGTGGAAGGAAAAAGTGTTGAAGAAAAAGATGCACAACCAACCAAGAGAATGGCAGCCTTGTGAGGATTGTCAAGCAAAATCGATTCAAGAATTTTAGTGAAATTCACAAGGAATGGACTGAGGCTGGGGTCAAGGCATCAAGAGCCGCCACACACAGACGTGTAAAGAAATTTGCTGAATTACAGACAATGTCAGAGGCGTCTTACCTTAAGTCCAGTGTTAAGGTTCCACAGTCTTTAATGATTTGGGGTGCAATGTCATCTGCTGGTGTTGGTCTAATGTGTTTTTTTGAAAACCAAAGTCACCAAAAATTGGTTAAATGACCATTGTGTTGGTGTGCTTGACTGGCCAGCAAACTCACCAGACCTGAACCTCATGGAGAATCTATAGGCTATTGTCAAGAGGAAAATGAGAAACAAGAGACCAAAAAATGCAGACCTCAGCAGTGCCACAAACTGATCACCCCCATGCCACACCGAATTGAGGCAGAAACGAGACCCTACCAAGTATTGAGTACATGTACACTAAATGAACATACTTTCCAGAAGTCCAAAAATTCACTAAAGATTTATGTTTTCTTGAAAGTCTTTTGTTGAGATGGGTTAATAGGTGGGTTTTTGTTAAATGTGAGACAAAATCATCACAATTAAAATAACTAAAGACTTAAACTACTTTAGTCTGCATGCAATGAGTTTATTTAATACACAAGGTTTACAATTTGAGTTTAATTACTGGAATAAATTAACTTTTCCACGACATTCTAATTTATTGAAATGCACCCGTATATTCCATGGGACTTAAAGGTGTTATGAATCCACATTTTTCTTGTCGTAAAAATGGGCACGGCCATTTGTAAATTTTATGGGTCTGGCTTCCGGTCTCATCTGCATCCACTGTCCAGCTATTTTTAGCTGAACAAAAATGTTTTGCTTATAGCGGATAATGAACCATGTCTCACCCATGCTTTCACATTGAATAAAAAGGTGGATAGTAGGCTATTTGACACTCGCAGTCGGTTAATAGTCAAGAGCTTTGGCCTACAACACAAATGAAGAAAACATGGGCAGTGTTCCGAAAGCTCTAAAATATTGCCTTCGGGGTCAGCATTCAAAGGCAGGAAGGCATCAGGGTACGTCCAAATCCGAATTCTACTTAATTTCCTGTCTCCAGAGGTACCTTCTTCTAACTGAATTTTTAAGGCAGCTTTCCTTAGATATCTCACAATCCTCTGCGTTCCTTTCCATGATTGTTGATCTAAAAAATAAAGATGGCATCTAAAAGTTATGTTTGGTGGTCACTTTGTTTGCAAATGTATATTTCTGTAACCTTTTGATGTTATTTATAGCTAGAAATCAGTGTTACAGTAATGAAACATTCATTCAGATATCACCAAAACATTAAAGATCTTAGATCTTAAAGATACCTTCCTGCAAAAACGGTGTCTGAAAAGTCATTTCCTGATAAGACAGTAAGTCAGCTGCTTATCTTTCAGATGCAGTCATGTACCTATTTAATAAATCATCTCTTGAATAAAAACTGAGATTTTCTTAATATTTATACATTTTCTTAATATTTTTATTTTTATTTTATACTGACACCTGTTGGCCTGGATGAATGAAGTTTGATTGCCATCTACTGTCACCTCACAAAGTTGTTAATTTTTCGTTATTGTTAGGCTTTTTTGTTGTTGTTAGTTGGTCCTTCATTTAACTACACATATAATGACTATTCCTGGATTCAATGTAAAAATAATTTTGAGTTCTGTTTGTGATTAGCTACAGTGTTGTGAAACGTTCACAGGCCGTTTTTATTTCTTGCGTTAGGAAGCTGCGCGCAACTTTCTGGAGTTTTTAAATAATTCGAAAGGACGGAAAACAAGAACGCGTGTACAGCCACTTCCAATACTTCTACGAACGTTCTGTATCGCATACGTTTAGAAGACAATTAATTTTCTTCAAATAAATTGTTTCTTGATTTGGACATTGCCAATGTGTGGCGGTAGCAGCCAATGAGCGCGGCGCGGGGCGGAGCAACCTCTGAACATGGAGCTCACTGAGGAACTGATGCAGGCACACAGCACGCTCAGCATCACACACACACACTCTATGAACTGTGCGATTAACAATCATCTGCCTGTTTGTCTCGATCACCTCGAAATTACAAGTAAGCGTATGTTTTCACTTTTACGCGAATGTCCAGCGTTCCTTATTCTTCATAATGCATGAACTTAGTAGAAAAGCAACTTGGTTTCTTTCTGATCTGTTATAAGCTGTTCCTAAACTGCATGAGTTTATTTCGTTCTGTTGAAAAAAAAGAAAAAGAAATGATATAATTCGAATAATGTGGTTAACCAAACAGCTGCTGGTCCCGATTGAATTACATAGAATACAAATACAGTAAATACATTTTCAAAATTCTATTTCAACAAGTCAGTGAGGACCTGAACCTCTTTAGTTAACCACATTCTTAAAAGCATTGTCTTTTGTGTTTAGAAGAAGAAAAGATTTGGAACAAACTTTACAGTGAGAAAATTATGACAGTTGACATTTTTAACTGAGGATATTAATGATTGATCTTGATCTGATGGGCCAAAGGTTAAAACTGTTATATTAAACAAATAAGGATCCATAAATATTTTGGGTATACAGTATCATATTGCAGAGTGATTCATACATTTTAAGTTGGTATTTCTAAGACTTCTGAACAGCAGAGGTATGTGTGTATCCTGTTGGACTTCTAGAAACTAGATTATTGGTTTATTCTGGTTCTGAAAATCAGGTAATTATGGCAAAACCATAATCAGAATATGACCTTTTTTTTTTATTTAAATACTATTAGAATATTCTTGTGCTTATGAGTTCAGTCAGTGTCTTCAACGATTGTGTTATAGGTGCTGGTAAATTTGTAGACTCATCAGCTGTGCAGTTTCCCTCCTCATCTCAGAAGCGGTGGGTTTGTAGGAATGAAAAGAAAGCACCTGCTCTCCTGTGCTTCCTTTCACTGATTTATTTTTTCTCCTCACTTCAATTCTCCATTATAACATTCATTGAAATAATGGAAATTGCATTTTTTTTCTAAACTTAGGGGAAATCAATATGTGGTTCTGGGGCTTACGCGAGTCAAGCAATCACTTTTCCACACATGAAAGAAGAGCGTTATGCTCATCTGCTCAGGCCTTTGTTAGCCAGAGCTTGTACTGACGTTGATTAACTTTGACAGAAGAGACTCTGATAAGATCCATCTCTTCAGAAAACCATTTGTGCTCAATTCTTTCCTTCCTTTTCCCCTCTCTGGTCTTTTTATTAGAGTTATTTCAGGGTAATTTGTAAGAAGTCTTTTATGTTGGATTTCTAAACTGTCTTTGGAGTCACAAGTGTCATCTGATGGAAATCATAAGTATAGAGCAAGTCATTCACAGTTCTAATTAAAGTCTCATATACAGTGTCTGATCAATCATGATGTAATTCCCGATTGGTTTCTCGAGCTGCTGTAATCCTGCACATCTAAATTAAAGGTTACATAAATTGGCAGGGCCAGTTTCATCTCCATTTGACCCATTGATGATCATTTAGAAGTTCTTTTGGAGTGGTAGTTACTTCAGTTCAACCCATAATTCAGTTATTTACGTTTTAGGAGGGTGGTATAGAAATCTTTACCACAGAAGTTCAATGCATGCATTTGTTTGATTTGAGAGAGATGGGTTTTTTGGACTAATGGTTTTGGATATATGGGTGTAAAGAATGCTGCAGGGTGTTATTTAGTTTTTTGGGGGGCATCAGAGGGTCACAGATATTTGAAACATCATTTCTGCTTGCAAACAACTTGTCTGGAATAGTTATGGGATATATAGATGGTTTGAATGTATCCCTAGGGAGAGAAGAAAGGCTTTGAATTTTATTTTATTTATATAAAACTCTTTTATCATTATCCAAATTTCAGTTGGCAATGCCCTTGAATCACAAATGAGCCCTAAGCAGTTGTTTCCTCAGATCTGGTGCTAATAGCAGAATCTAGAGCACCATAATATCTCCCATGATAATCTCAAAATGGTTGCGAATGACTAAAGCTTCATCAAATCACGCGAAAACAGGACAATTACAGATGACTGTATACTTTTTTTTTTTTTATTTTTTTTAAGAAAACATGCTGATTTAAAAGTAGCCCATTTTGTAGAATATTTAACAGCCTCGTTGTGTTCATACTTTTCACATTTTATTGTATAGGTAACTTTCTGATTTGATTATGCATACTGAATGAATGAGTTCATCCCAAAATGGATAATTTGATAATTTACTCGCCCTCCAAAACCAAAATACAAATCCATCAAGATGTAACTTTTAAACTTTAAAAAAGCTCAAATACGAATCCTCTATTCATAAGAGAAATATGCGCATATCATGGAAAGTTAAAATGCTCTGATAAATGGATTAGTTTCTTTCAAGCGTGCAGCTTTTCACTTCACAAGATATTAATTGATGGACTGGAGTGGTGTGGATCATTGTGATGTTTTTATCAGCTGTTTGAACTCTCATTCTGACGGCACCCATTCACTGCAAAGGATACATTGGTGAGCATGTAATGCTAAGCTACATTTCTCCAAATCTGTGTTGAGGAAAAAACTAATCATCTAATATTCGATGGCATGAAAGTATGTACAATTTCAGCGTATTTTCATTTTTGGGAGAACTATCCCTTTAAGAACCCTGTCAGGTGCCAGGAT
>NW_020525421.1:0-26371 GCF_003368295.1 Carassius auratus | reverse complement strand
GAAATGACATTTCTGGCACTGTTTACTCACCTTCATGTCGTTTTGTATGACTTTCCCTCCTCAATGGAACGCAGAAGGTGCATTTTTTTTTAGAATATCTGGTCAGCCCTTGTCAGTTTGATGTAAGTGGAATTTTGGCTACTGTATATAAATCTGTACTTGTAAATTATATTATTTAAGGATAATGTCAACTGTATAAAGCAGATAAATTTGACTTAAGGTGGTTCAATCTCATAAGGTTGAGAGATTATCCAGATCATAATAGTCATAATAGTCACATCAATGTCACAGGCTGAGCTTTACCATCGCTGCAATGCTCTGATTCACTCTTCTGTTCATGTGGTCATGCCTAATAGTCTACAAGACCATTTGAGGATGTGGTTAGATTGTTGTAATAAGTTGTGTAACGATATTATCCTCTTGGTCATACATCAGAAGACTGATACTTCATGCTTACAGGGTAACTGAAATGGTACATACATTTTCTTTATAAAAATGCCGTTATTTTTCATCTTTTTATTATTTATTTCTATTCATTAGGAATCCTGTAAAAACAATTGCCTGGTTTCCACAAAAATATTAAACCAGCACAACTCTTTCAACATTGATAAAAATAAGAAATGTTTAATAATAAGAATGAATTTCTGGAGGATCGTGTGACACTGAAGACATGTGAAAATTCAGCTTTGCTAACACAAAAATAAATGATATTTTAAAATATTAAAATAGAAAATAGGCACTTTACATTTTAATAACATTTCACAATCTTGAATAAATAATGCAGCCTTTGTCAGCAAAAGTGACTTCTTTTCAAAAATGAAAAATTATCGCTATCAATATTGCAATTGTATGCTGCTAACACATGCATGTTAGTTAGACTTTGTGGAAAGTGTTTGACAGTTGCCTTTGAAATGTTTGATTGTGGTGCTGTATGCTAAGTGCATTACTGAAAATGATTTTCTGTTTGCTTTTACAAACGATATAATGGTTTGTTAATGCTTTCTTTCCATTTACAATGTTCCCGAAGTTCCTTTAAATCCTGGTATATAGCTACAGGATGTTGTAGCTCATAACAATGAAATAACGGGAAATGACCGGGGATAAAAAAAGCTCTGAAGAGTTTTGACCTGGCGAGTCTGTGTCGCTCTGGACCACAGTGGACAGCCCTTTTGGTGGACCAAATGTCCAAACATAGCTGCAGAAAATAAGAGAATGGTCTCAGAGGGAAATCATTTATCACATGAGCGGCTCAGAATACTATTTCATCACCACAGGTTCTTGATCAGTGTGCCACAGCTGTCCAAATGCTCATTATTTCTCTTCCTCTGCGTGCCTTGTGTTCACTGTAGGAGGATTTATAGAAGCACAACTCATCTCTAAACATATAGCAGCACATCAGCCTACAGACTGGATTAGAAATGACTTGTTTCCTGTCAGGGTTTTTCCTGGCAACTCAACCACAATCAGTATAAAATGTGCTGTTTTTGTCATTTTTTCATATTTAAAATGGCTAGATTTGCTGCTAAAGAAAACGGATCCTTTTATTATAAATAAAAAACATGTTTTTCGTAAACAGCAATATGTTTATTTTTCAGGCTATTTTGATGAATAGAAAGCTTATTTAAAAAAATTAAAAACAAAAATAGAAACAACATTTATTTGAAATAGAAACATCTAAAACATCTTTACTGTCACTTTTAATTTAATGAGTCAATTAAATAAGTACTTATTTGCACTGCTAAATGGCATTATTATTATTATTTATTCAGGTAAGAGTAGTATTCATCTATCACTCATGAATAATGATTATTTTAATTACTTCACAATTCATGATAAAGTATGTTAATGCATTCATTTGGTAGTAAATTGATATGTACAGTAGTGGTCGACCGATATATCGGCCGATATTTGGCATATTTTTTTAAATATCGGCATCGGCCGATAAGTTTTTCTGCTTGGCCGATGTGTTCGATGCAGGACTTTTATTTTGATGGGGCTGAGAAAGGCAGTGCATGAGTGCACACAGCTGAGCTCATATTCTCCCTCTTGTTTACTGTCGTCATTAATAGTTAAGTTAAGTCTGTATAATAATCAGATAGAACGGTTAAACAAGGGATTTAATGTATACAGGCAAACATTATAATACTTTGTTGTTTGCCGTCAGCATTACGCAAATACGCATTTATCATTTAAAAAAGACTTTAAATGACTAATGAACATTTAATTTCACAAACCTTGCAAACTTAGTCCATTAATCTATTGTCAAATTATTACAAATTTCTTAAATATTAATTAAAATATATTGACTTTATATTGACTATCGGCCGCCCTGCTTTCCAAGGTATTGGCATCGGCATCGGCTGTCAAAAAACAATATCGGTCGACCACTAATGTACAGTATCAAAAATCAACAAGGCCTTTGAAAATGTTGAAGACTCCTTTCCCTGTACTTTTTATTTTCAGAGAGCTGTCGTCAATGTCGAGGGATTTGCTTTGAAAACTGTGGCCTTAAGCCCCGTCTTTCTCATTAATCACCATTGCAGGGCTTCTTTAAAGACACATTATTTTGGGGTATGTTTGGGTGGTGTGTGTGTGTTTGGGAGGGGTGCGTTTATGTTGGTAGCTGTGGCTGTTAGGACACACATCTGTCAGAGGACTGGTATGCAATGCATTATGAATGGCAAAGCCTGTTGTTCATGTCCAATGAATGCATTGAATCATCTGCTTTCCCATGACTAACAAATTCAATTAGTAAAATATTTTTTTTTCCAAAAGTGTTTTTTTTTTTTGCTTATTCCAGTGATAACAAGTTAATTGCTCTGAGTCCGTTTGTCTATATTACGTACACTTGCATAATTTCCCCTTCATCGAAAGAGACGCACATGTGATACAATCAAAGAGGGAGGGAGGGACACAAGATCAAAGCATGTAAAAGAGTAAACCAAGAATTCACATATTTCCTTTTCCCAGTAGTTCATATATGGTTCCTTTCTTTAAAGACAGAAACAATAGGTAAAAGGTCACTGGGCTGCTTGGAGGAAACAGGATTCGTTGACACCCTGTTGTTTACTGTTATGTAATCAAAATATTTGAAGAGATTTTCATGAGCTGAGATACTTAGGGTCATGTCCTGTTTACTACGCTCTCGGTTTCACAGCAGTTTTGATTTTTGAAATGATATCCACCCTGTGACAGTGAAGTGCGGTCGAGGGGCTCTCCCCGTTCTCGTGCCGGCGCGGTTGCTAGGAAACTGCATGTCAAGAGTCTGTCACTGATATGATGGCTTGTGTGCTTATTATCCATCAATTTTGCCAATCCAGGCTGTCTTGTCTGAGGATATCTTGCCTAATGGGAAAGTCCTGGCATAGTAGTTAGAGAGTTTGACTCCTAACCCTAGGGTTGTGGGTTCGAATCCTGGGCCGGCAATACCACGACTTAGGTGCCCTTGAGGAAGGCATCGAACCCCCTACTGCTCCCTGGGTGCCGCAGCATAAATGGCTTGCCCACTGCTCTGGGTGTGTGTTCACGGTTTGTGTATGTTCACTGCTGTGTGTGTGCACTTTGGAAGGGTTAAATTCAGAGCACGAATTCTGAGTATGGGTCACTATATTTGGGCTGAATGTCACGTCACTTTCACTTTTTAACCCTAGGGTTGTGGGTTCGAATCCGGGCAGCAATAGCATGACTGAGGTGCCCTTGAGCAAGGCATTGAACCCCCCTGGGCTCCCTGGGTCCCGCAGCATAAATGGCTGCCCACTGCTCCGGGTGTGTGTTCACGGTGTGTGTGTGTTCACTGCTGTGTGTGTGTGTGTGTGCACTTTGGATGGGTTAAATGCAGAGCACAAATTTTGAGTATGGGTCACCATACTTGGCTGTTGTTACCGTAACTAAATGTTGATTTAGTTTATTAGTTAGATGAATTATTTTTAATCAGCATAACATTTGATGTTTAAATATTGCGATTCACAAGGGTAAAAGCTGTTATTCTGTTCCTCTAGTTCTAAATTTGGTCTCAGGGAATATCCATGAGTATTGGAAATGCTTCCAAGCCTCTGCATCTAATGTGTTGTTATGGTCCCATTGTGATTATGAGATTCCCAATATTTCCTTTTGCCTCTTGAGGTGTGGCCGTTGATGCAGTTCCTCTGGAATTCAAAGATCATGAATCATAAATGAATCACAGACCTTTTTAGCAGTGTTTCATAACCATCCTCTTCTCTTCTCTTTTTGTCTGGCTCTCCAGGCTTTGGACCAGGACCGAACAGCTTTACAAAAGGTCAAGAAATCCGTCAAAGCCATCTACAACTCGGGTCAAGGTGAGTTTTGACCCAGCTCTTCAACAGTAATTCTGGAAATATTAAAATATGATTCAAATTTCCAGTAAAATTTTGATAAAATGTGTGGCTGTAAAAAAAAAAGAAAACAAAAAAGGGTCAAACTGATTTTCAACTTGTTTCATTGACAAATTCCTGTTGAAGTACTACTCTAACCAACAATCCTGAAGTGAGAAGTCACTGTTACCATGGAAACATGATTTTCCATAGCACTTATTTTTCACTGGCGTCTTACTACAGTCTCTCCCCCATTCCATCTAGGGAAACTCAAATGCTTACATGCCCTCTAGGGTAAATCAGCATGAAAGGTCAGGAAATCCTCCAGACCATCTAATGAGTCTGATATTGTGGTTTGGTTGTGGTTTGGCTCATCCAGGCCCTTCTCTGCCCTTTATCAGCTTGTAACTCAATGTCATTCCTCTCCTATTGGCCAAGCACACAGTCCAGATGCCAAATGTCAGAGCGTGTTTGATCAAGGCTTCCTAATGCCTAATATTTACACTCGGGCATCTCTGGTGGTTCTGAAATTGACAAATACGTTGACATATGCAAGGTTGGGATCTGGGTTAGAGACTGAGAACCAAAGAGTGTGTGGATAGAAGTATATTTAGCACTCTAAAACAGGACAGACAAATGTGTTCTGCTGCTGTGTGACCTAGAGATGGGTCACATTGGACGACTAGACTATAAAATGATCAAAAAAACCTACAAAAGATGATAAAAGCAGTGCTACAGCGGCATGCAGCATGGACGTCTTTGGGCCTTGTGCTGTTTGATCAGCAACCTTGTTATGAGTTTATTATAATTAAAGGGTCAACCTTTTAACACACAAACAAATCTTTAGAACTGCATTTGACTGAGGCCCAATTATGATTATGACGATGATTATTATTAACAGCAGCAATCCTAACATTGTACTATTTATAATAATTGTATTATTAGAACACCTTTCAGCAATAGTAAATGCTTTTTGTGTTATTTCTAGTATAAAATATATACATATATAATATCTGTTCAGTCTTTTGAGTGGAAGTGCATGCATTTGGGTGAGATTGGTAAGCTCATTCTGAACTTGACTGGGTCTACATGTGGGGATTTAAAGTGATGTTTTTATGTACGAGTATGACTTCCTCTTGTGAGCCGCAGTGCTTGATTGGCTGACCTCTGTATGACCTCAGTAATCCTTGGAGAGCGCTCGTCCTCTGAACCTCTTCGGCAATGCAGAGACATCCCTCTCATGATTCAGCCAATGCCAGCAGAATGTCTCTTTTTTGGGTTTGTGAATGCAATCACACCAGCTCCAGCTGAATGCAGCCGCTCCTGACGCACATCACTCTGCTCCTGATGTCTTCCTGAAGTGGAAAGTGTGGAATGATGTCTTCCTGAAGTGGAAGTCTCATGTTGTGCTACCGAGTATAGAGCATTACTGACAGAGAGGATGTAAACCGGCTGTGTCCCGCTGTGTTATCGACTCTTTGCTGTGTGCGTTGCAGGTGGCCTCTGTGTCACGATCCTGTTAAATCAGATGTGACTGTATAGTAAGCACTCTAATCGGCTCCTGATGATTAATACCTGAGCGCTCGACACTTGGCGTGGGGCTTTTATTCTATGTTGAACTGAATCTGCTCGTGTTTAGATCTGTCTGCGACCTGTTAATTCATCTGTGACATGCACAATCTGCTTCAGAAATATCGACAGTTAAATTAATTTATGTTTTAATCTAATGGCTTATATTGTATGTAATTGTATGTAATTAATGAAAGGTGCTATACAAATAATAATTTTTGCAATTCCGTTGGTGATTGGTCCATACACTACACACTCACCTTTAAATGTTATTAAAAGTATATTCCAATCCTATAATAATATGCATGATTTGTTCTTATTCTCTACAGAGCATGTGCAGAATGAAGAGATCTATGGGCAGGCACTGGACAAGTTTGGCAGCAACTTCATCAGCAGAGATAACTCTGATCTGGGGACAGCCTTCATCAAGTTCTCCGGCCTTATCAAGGAACTGGCCGCTCTCCTCAAGAACCTGGTGAGGGCTTTTATTTAGTTTTATTCTGCATTATTTTCTAAGTCTTTATTTTAGTTCAAGATTAATGATCTCTGGTCTGGTTCTCCTCCTCAGCTCCAGAGTCTCAGTCACAATGTCATCTTCACCCTGGACTCTCTGCTCAAAGGAGATCTGAAGGGAGTGAAGGGGGTAAGATTAACATCCCTTTAGTCTCTGGACTAAACTGATTGGAAAGGCCCCCTCTGAGAAACACCCTGATTTGCTGCTCCATATACCTGCCTTAAATGAATCCCACTGGACCAAGAAACAAACACTGTAAATCTGGTTGGAGTTAAATTACAGGGTTCTCCACGCCACTGTCCTCTATGAAGCATAGTGCTGAAGGAATGGCCACTGTTAGCGCTAGTAAACAGTGCTGGAGCGTTTAAAGCCGTCTGACTCAGTTGGTTTGAAGAGTTTACTGGTTGACTGGGTAAAGAGCTCAGACATCAGACTGACCATTCCTGTCAGCTGCTTGTTGATGTCTCAGGCTTGAATGCAAACATGTAGTGACTGTGAAAATGACTTCCACTAAGTGTAGGGCTGCCTCACGCTGAGCGGTTTTGGAAAGGCTGTCTGATTGTTTTCACTTTAGCATGACCCAGGCTAAGAGCCTCTGCAGCATCAGCTGAATTTCTAAATGGAAGTGATGAGGCTTCACTTTTTTTTGCTCAGTAGACGGAGGATACATACCTACCAGCCCCCTTTCTTTCTCTCTTACTCTCTTATCTCGCTCATACTTTGTCCCTCTCTTTCTTTCACCCTCTTACTCAGCGAAAACGAAACCCTTCTCTAAAGTCCTTATTGACAGAGGCAGAGGCGTTTGAAGGGTATAAGTGCAGTCCCTGGAGGACATTATCAGCTCTCTCTCAAATCTTTCTCGCACTGGAACAGATGCTTCATAAACCATTAAAATGCACCTACACCAATTCCTTTATGTGTTCCTCAGAGAGTGAGTATGAGGAAATGGAGACAAAACACAAAATTACTGCAGAACTCAATATAGTGGATATAGTGTTATACATACACACACACACACACTCACACATTCTTTCACAAACACGTTTATATGTGAGTGTTTGTATGTGTGTGTGTATATATATATATATATATATATATATATATATATATTAGGGGTGTAACGGTTCACAAAATTCACGGTTCGGTTCGATACGATTCACTGGTGTCTCGGTTCGGTTCGGTACGTTTTAGATACAGCAAAAAGAAAAAATTGGCAGATACATTTCCTTGATTTAAAAAAAATATATTTATTAAAACTAACAAAGTATGTTTTTTTTACATTGAACAATGATGGAGCTATTCTTTACCCATCTTCTATGGTGTTTTCTTAGTAGCATACTGTATAAAACAAAAACAGCTCCTTATAAAAAAAAATTTAAAATTTTATATTATTGTTGTAGTAGTTATGAACAAATACAAAGATGTAACTTTTTATATGGAACTCTATAACTCTTTATATTGAGTGTGTTTTTACTCAATTGGTTCTCTATAGGGCTTTTGTTTTTTGGCACAAAGCAGGAATTACGGTCTGGCTGAAATTAGCTCGTGAAGGAATATTGTAACGGGGCTCAATTACATTAAGCATATTCTTAAAACCTGCGTTTTCCACTACAGAGCGCGCTCGCTCACTCAGTACGCGCGGCGCTGGACCCTGGGCTCAGCGTTGCCCTTCAGATACAACGCGATTTGGGCTGCACTATGCCAAGAGCAAAGTAGGTGGAGTTTTCAAAACTGCCCGTGCATACGTTCTATTTATAACAGTTGTTCTATCTAATAACGTGCAGGCCTGTTAATTGTATCGTACTGCTCAGGAAATTCCGATACAGTACAGTACTAGTCCATTTTGATTTCCGTGCTTGCTCGGATGCCCCGATCGATTGGTAAAGTGCACCCAAACACCAGACCTGTTGGTTATTGGAGGATCTTATATTTCTGGTCTGTTAAACGCATTGGCCATTTTGCAACGAGCCTTCAGCGCGTACTGAGTGAGCGAGCGCCTGCTGAGTAGCATATATAACATATGGTGTTTTTTTTTCTTCGGGGGTGTCAGGGGCGTTGCCTGTTACGTCGTTTGGGTTATTGAGCTACCTTGTTGAACGCATATCATTATATTTCACAATTTTTTATTTATTTTGCAAATATAATTAATTAGTCCAACGAACCGTTCGGTACATAATGCGTACCGCGTACCGAACCGAAAGCCTCGTACCGAACGGTTCAATACGAATACGCGTATCGTTACACCCCTAATATATATATATATATATATATATATATATATATATATATATATATATATATATATATATATATATATATATATATACACACACGTAAAATGTAATATATAAAAAATATATAAAATAAAAAATTAAATTAAATACATAAAATTTATTTAAATAAAATAAAAGAATATATATTTTAATATACATATATTTTATTTAATATATATATATATATATATATATATATATATATTTTTTTTTTTTTATTAAAATATATATTTTATTTTAATATATAAAAATATATTTAAAAAAAAAAAAAAAATATATATATATATATATATATATATATATATATATATACACACACACACACACATGTAAAATTTAATATATAAAAAAATGTAAATCTAAATTTACTGTGCGTTCAGTTTCTACATTTTCAAAATTTACTTCCAGCTTCATTTGATGTGTAAAACAGCATAATAGATGGGAACTCTTAAAACTAGAAACATGAATGACAAACTGCATAAAAGAGCAGAAAAGCACCAAGGGAGATCTCTTCATGCTCAGAGTTATATGTAGAAGCATAAACCGCTGTAAGCTTCTGGATTCTGCTTCAGCTTTATGAATATATTCATGCCATAAACAAATTTATGCTTATGCATATGCTCTTTCTATACCTCAAAAAGGACTTAGCCAAAACATCTGTGTGTTTCATGATCAATTATTATTTGAGTAGATGAACATTTGGGTAGTAGCAAAGTGAATAATGTCATTAAGTCCAGAGAATCGCTTTCTGAGAGCGGGAAAATCTAATCAAGCTGTTGCATTACTACAGTGCGTATCAATCACTACTAAACATTTCTGAAGTAAGTTTCAGAGTAGATCTCTTAAAATTTGGATGATTTCTTTGATGCTTTATAGTGTATAACAATGTGTTCAGTTTAACAAATGCTCTGTAGCGCTGCACAGTAAACCTAATCGCTTCCTGCACTTTTGATTTTATTTCCTCCAACACAGGATCTTAAAAAGCCTTTCGACAAGGCCTGGAAAGACTACGAGACCAAGTTGTAAGTATCGTTACTGTGTGCTTATATTTTTCTGTCTTAGTATTCAAAACATTGTTTAATGTAGTGATATACAGCTGTTTTATGGCTATGCTCAGATACAACAATATATCATCATCATAGAGAAAGTGCTACTTGCGGTAACCTCTAGCTGAAATGAAGCTTGTTGTTTCTCTGTCGTCATTTTGATTGTAGCACAAAGATCGAGAAGGAGAAGAGGGAACATGCCAAGCAGCACGGCATGATCCGTACAGAGATCACCGGCGCAGAGATCGCAGAAGAGATGGAGAAAGAGCGGAGGATCTTTCAGCTGCAGATGTGTGAGGTGTGTGGGCTTGTGAAAATGAATACTGTCTGTCTCTTTATTCCTCGTTCCTTCCAAGAATAATAAACATGATGGTAGTTTGGATTGCTCAGCAACTTCAGTTTGTCTCTTGTTTTATTCTGCCATGATATCTTCTCTCACTTGTGGTGTTGTGAAAGGCCAGGAGATTTTCAGCTGCATTCATTTTTCGCTCAGAAGCTCTGGAGCAAGTTTTGAAGTGGCGGCTCGAGACATCATGGCATAGCAGAGTTGTGAATATAATGAATATTAATTAGACTTTTCTGAAGTTGCTAGGTAACATTGCTGAACTATCCATTCACATAACCTGATTAATATTCATGAGTCAAGCAACAGTAGGCTTTGTATATTCAGGTGCAGAATATGCAGCATAGACATACTAGGATATCAGTCCAGCGTTATGTTTAACATAATTTTACATGACATTTTGCTGTTTTATATATATGTTTTATACATTTCTTATACACACATATATCTCCAAGCTGAATTGATCTAGAGATCAGGTCTGCAGTAGAGCATTTATTCATTTTCAAGATAGCACAAAATTATATCAACAATTTAATGCTGAATTACGAAGTGCAAACCATTTAATCATCAAACAAAATAGGTTCCAATGGCCACATCAATCAAATAAAACAGCTTTAAACCACTTCAAATCATGTCTGTGTGTGTGTTTAGAAGCGTGCAGTGTCATTGTATTTTTCTATTAACTCAAGTGTCTTTATTGTTTATGGTTCCCAACAGTACCTGATCAAAGTGAATGAGATTAAGACTAAGAAGGGAGTGGATCTCCTGCAGAATCTCATCAAGTATTATCACGCACAGTGCAAGTGAGTGTCTTCGATTCCTGTAATTCCTAAATAATTCCTAAGAATATTCTCCTAGATTAGTTCATTATCAGAATTTATGGTGTGAAGTAGAGATATATTATATTCAAAGAGTTTAAAATTGCACACAGTTACTAAATGTACTCTACCGTTCAAAGGTTTGGGGTTGGTAAAAGTTTTTTTTTTTTAAAAGTGACAGTAAAGGCATTTATAATGTTACAGAAGTATTCAATTTCAAGTAATTGCTGAAAATGTAGCTTTATTTTAAAATATATTAAAATATAAAACAGTTAATTAAAGTTTAATAATATTTCACTATATTACTATTTTTTTATCAAATAAATGCAGGCTTTGATGAGCTTATTTCAGAAACATTCCAAAAATTATGAAGTATGAAGAAGTATCATACAGCTCCGGGTGTGCACATACAGTAATGATAAGTTTGTCCTCCATTGTTGTTTCTGATTTTCCCTCCGCTCGCTACGTCGTAATCACGTCACTACAAGAGCAAAGCTCCTGATTGGTTAACGTGGCGCGAAATTTCGCCAGAGTTCAGATTTTTCAACTTGCGCGTTTCATGCGAACATCACGTTTTGCGCATCAAAACACTCGAAACGCTCAATTCGCGCCACCTCATTCGCGCGAAATGGCCGCATGTTGTCTATTCACGCTTTGCATTGACTTAACATTGAAATCACTCGCTCCAGACGCACTTTTCGTGTCTGGTGAACTCACCAGTACTGACCCCAAACTAGTCAACAGTAGCACATGTAGTGTTGAACGAACACCTTGCAACCTTTCATTTGTTCTTCTTGTGCTTTCTCTCAGTTTTTTCCAGGACGGCTTGAAAAACCGCTGACAAGTTGAAGCAGTATATCGAGAAATTAGCAGCTGATCTTTATAATGTTAGTTAATCTTTAATTATTTTTGATGCTTTATTTTGTTATTAGTTCTGTTATTATTATGCATCTCTACTTGTGAGAACATTGCAATTATATTATGTATGCGATCATGAGACAAGCATAATTTATATATGTGTCTAAGAAACATGTGAAATATGATCTCATATTCAGACAGATAAAGTATTACTCAAAACAACTGTTCCTTTTGAACAAGTAATAAAGGTTCACCAGCAGTGCCTTCTCAAGAGAGTGTTTACCACTATGAAAAAGTAGGTGTTTGTTTTATATTGTTTATTTCGCCCCATATTTTAACACAGTCAGTTTGTATTGTCAGATAAAACAGACCCAGGACGAAGAGAAAAAACAGCTCACAGCTCTCAGAGACCTCATTAAATCGTCTTTACAACTGGACCAGAAAGAGGTAGGTACACCAGCGATTGATTTATCCTCTGCCTTTAATCCACAATGGCTTGATGAGGGCTTTTTGTCTTTGATTTAGTGATGACAAAGGGTAACTTACCAGAGTAGTGTCAATTCCTTCTATAAACGTATGCACCAATGTATTTACATGCTGTACTTGACATTATAGATACGATTAAAGATGTGAATTTGCTTTTCATGTCAAGTTGTCATGACTTTATCGCCTCTGTGAGACATGTGAAGTAGGTTTTCAGTGTTTGCATGCAAGTGCACACATTCTCATGAGAGACAGGAAACATGGACACGCGGGTCAGGCAGTGACAACACAAGCTCTTTTGTAGAGCCCAGCGTTTGATCTCTTATGTGTTTTGTTTGGAGTTGATGTCCATTTGAAGCTGACGTCTCTGGTCTCGATTGAATAACAATGTTCTGTGTTGTATTATCCTCGAACGTGGCTGTGAATATTGTAACGTTAGGCTCGCTCTTATTTTTATTCTATGCACAATGCAAAAATAATAATCTGACATCTGCATTTCTGACTCCTCTCCTCCTTTTTCATTTTCACTGCCTTCCAACTGAAGTCTAGGAGAGTAAGTTCATAAAAGTTACATTTAATGTTGCCAGACTGTTTTTCCCCATTTGTTACACATACCATATAGTGGTTACAGTAGGTGCTAGAATAAAATGTTAAACTTTTTTTTTCTTCTCAATTTTACATTATAACGTATAAACATTATTTGTTTAAGATCAAAAACTTTTCCTCTTGGTTTTAAGGAAAAATAAAAATCCCAGATTTTTTTAATGTAGTTTCAGACTTTTGGTCTCGTTGTTGTTGTTGTTTTCTTTTTATAATTTTTTTTTTTTTACCCAATCTATAATTGTGTGATACCTTTATTGATTAGATTGTGAATGTTTTTTGTGATGATGTGCAGGATTCCCAGAGCAAACAGAGCGGTTACAGTATGCACCAGCTGCAGGGCAATAAGGAGTTTGGCAGTGAGAAGAAGGGCTATCTGTTTAAGAAGAGTGACGGGTGAGCTGTGTAGTCTGATGTTGTTTTTAAATATTCTGTTTAGTGTCACTTATTTCCCCCTCTTTAAGTGTAGAAAATTGCTATATAAATGTAATTATTATTATTAATAGCCTCTTAATTGTGTCTAAAGGAATTGGCTACTCTGTAATTAATTGATTCAGTATTATCACATTGCTTCTGAACACTGCTTTCTCAGGCTCTAAAGTTTCAAGACAGCCAAATAAACACAATATAAATTACATAACACACAAAATAAAAAATAATTTGTGCTAATTTGTTAGAAATGATTTACAGATTCATATACTGTACACTACCATTTGAAAGTTTCAGCAAGGACACAGCATTGAACAAAAGAGAAAATAAAGACATAACTGCAGTTTATTTGAAATAGAAACACACTGTTTTCAACACTCAAAATAATAATCATCTTAGAGATGCGAAGGAAGAATATTATCATTTTCTTTCTCAGGATCCGTAAGGTGTGGCAGAGGAGGAAGTGCTCGGTGAAAAATGGCATTCTCACGATCTCCCATGCCACAGTGAGTACTACACTACTCAGAGTAATGCTGCAAGATATGTGTTCGGTGGCTAGCTTACAGAATTTGCTGATATTTGCATTAAAATGATGATGATGGTTTCATTATAGTACTACTTTACCTTTGACAGAAGGTATTATTTTTTAAGCCTGATTTTTTTAATTATAGCTGTAGCTTTCAAACTGTTGTATATAAACAGTGAAGCAACACAGCTACCACAGTTGAATAATCTTAAGGCTTTTCGTTTCCTTATTGTAGCACTCAAAACTCTCACTCGCTGTGTAAAGGTGAACGTGGGGGGGGGGGTAGCGCTGCACAGTTACCATAGAAACATGCACCCTGTGTGATCTGATTCATACACTAATGATATTAGCACGAACGAGACCCAGCATGCTCTGGGCCCCAGGTGGTCTATGAGTTTCCTTGTGCAATCTGCTGTTAGGACGCTGTTGCTCAGCAGATGCCGTGTGGAGTGAATGCATTTTGCTCTCCAGACGCTGTGGCAATGTGCTCATGTTCCTGTCTGATAGCATTTTAATGTGAAGAACTTTTCTGCCATCACGTCTGTGCGTTTCATCAGCATAAAAGTGCTCCTGCAGTGCTGGCATTTCTGTTTAGCCACCTATTTAATCTCTATTTAGTCACCTTGGGTTTTACTCAATGAATTTTCTTATTATTATTAATTATTCAGTAACAGAACAGTGAGTCATCATTGTTGTTGCATTAATAGTGTTCCTGTAGCTCAACTGGTAGAGCATTGTGCTTAGCAAATGCAGGGTTGGGGGTTCATACCCAGGGAACACATGATAGTACAAAATTGTTAGCCTGAATGCAATGTAAGTCGCTTTGGATAAAAGCGTCTGCTAAATGCATAAATCTAAATCTAATATTGCACATGATATTGAATTTATTGAATGTTAATACTGAAATAGTTGATCCTGTTTTGAATTTAAATCAAATTACTTGTTATTTCTTATAACAGTGAGAAACATTTTGCTTGTATCTGAAGTATGATTTCTGCAATACTGCTCAGTATTTCTTCATAGCTGTTATTGTTCCCAATATGGAGCTATAGCTATCAGTTTTATCACATTACATCCAGCTTATGCTTTTGTCCCAAGAGCATTGTGTAGGTTTTTTTTCTTTTTTTCAGCAAAACATTATCAGATTTGAGTTAGATATAAGAAAAAAACATTGAGAATACTAGTGATTCTTAAAAGTCTGTTTAATTGAATTTCGTTGCAGAATTAGGTTAAATAGAATATTCATCAATTAATAAGTTGAGCAATGATTTAAACAAATTTTTTGCCCTGCCAATATTTTCACGGTTTTTACTGTTCACTTTTTTATTAAAAAATAAATAAATGCATATATATTCAATGAACATATATAACTGTCCAACCAATATATATATATATATATATATATATATATATATATATATATATTTTTTTTTTTATTTATTTATTATTATTTGTATTATATTGCTAATTATTATAATTAGCTAATTATATTGCTAATTTATTATATTGTTATTATTATTGCTTTTCAATAGTATTAAGCCTCAAATGTCCACTTTACATTGGAATTGTTTCTTCTTTAAATAAAAAAGTACAAATATGCATAGTATTATAATGATATACTAAAACTGTTCAAATTAAAACAATGGAGAAACCCTTTAGATAACCTGTAGAAAAAAAACCCATCTTAAACACACAGAATAACATAAGTGGACACCGAACAATTAATTGCCACTTTGAACGATTATGTAATTGTGGCATCCATAATTGTAATTGTGATTAGAAATTTGATTAATTGTGTAGCCCTACTAACTTATGCTTCCAAGTCACTCTTCCTATTTTGACAAAGCCTCATCTTTGTTAGCCAGGTAAATGCCTTCACCTTGATGACATATTTGGCCTTAAAGGGCAAGTGACCAGTCCAGCGACTCTCAGTCTTCATTGCCGAGTCTGGCAGAGCTCTGTTATGTCTGTCTGCAGGTCATTTATTGTAATTCTGCTCTGTCCAGTCCAACAGGCAGCCGGTGAGACTGAATCTGCTGACCTGCCAGGTTAAACCCAGCGGAGAGGATAAGAAGTGCTTTGACCTTATCTCCCGTGAGTGGCTACACACTTCCCCCACCAAACTTTTCAGAGTACTTTTTTTATCCATAGCAAAAGGCCTCTAGAAGTCGAACTCCATTACTCAGGCAGAGTGCAGTGTTCAGGGACTAAAGGGCAATTGACTTCTTTCCCCTAGTAATCGGTCTGCTTCTGTCCCCCTGCAGATAATCGAACATATCATTTCCAGGCAGAGGATGAGCAGGAGTTTGTGATGTAAGTGTGAATGTGTGAGATGGAGAGTTCATACCATCTGTTATTTCTCTGTTTTCATGCTCATGAGTGAGAACAAGATGCGCGTGTATGAGTGTTTCTGCTTGTTAATGAGATTAATGTGTGTTTGTGTATATTTCATCCTCGGCTGGCCTATATTTTTTTTTTTATGCATACTTTTATTCATATACATTATAGTCTAAGAGTAAAGTAAAAGCCAGTAAATCCAGGAGGAAGTTGTGGCCTAGTGATTAGAGAGTTTGACTCCTAACCCTAGGATTGTGGGTTCGAGTCTCAGGCCAGCAATACCACAACTTAGGTGCCCTTGAGCAAGGCACTGAACCCCAAACTGCTCCTCGGGCGCTGCAGCATAAATGGCTGCCCACTGCTCTGGGTGTGTGTGTGTGTGTGTGTGTGTGTGTGTGTGCGCGCGTGCTTTGGATGGGTTAAATACAGAGCACAAATTCTGAGTATGGGTCACCATACTTGGCTGAATGTCACTACACGTCATTGTATGAAAAATCATTGTGAATATTTGTGAATATGCAGTATACACTCACTGGGCACTTTATGAGGTACACCTTCCTAGTACAGGGCTGGACCTCCTTTTGCCTTCAGAACTACTATTAATTCTTTGCGGCATAGATTCAACAAGGTGTTGGAAACATTCCATTATTTGGTCCATATTGGCATGATAGCATCATCGTTCATTTGCAGCAGATTTGTTGGCTGCACATCCATGATGTGAATCTACCGTTCCACCACATCCCAAAGCTGCTCATTGGATTTAGATCTGGTGACTGTGGAGGCCATTTGAGTAAAGTGAACTCACTGTCATGTTTAAGAAACCAGTCTGAGATGATTTGGGTTTTGTGACATCCTGGAAGTAGCCATCAGAAGCTGGGTACACTGTAGTCATAAAGGGATGGACCTGGTCAGCAACAGTACTCAGGTAGGCTGTGGCGTTTAAACGATGCTCAATTAGTATTAAGGTGCCCAAAGTGTGCCAAGAAAATATCCCCCACGCCATTACACCACCACCACCACCAACCTGAACCGTTGAGACAAGGCAGGATGGATCCATGCTTTCATGTTCTTTACGCCAAATTCTGACCCTACCATCTGAATGTCGCAGTAGATATCGAGACTTATCGGACCAGGCAACGTTTTTTCCAATCTTCTATTATCCAATTTTTGCGAGCCTGTGTGAATTGCCTCCGTTTCCTGTTCTTAGCTGACAGGAGCAGAACCTGGTGTGGTCTTCTGCTGCTGTAGCCCATCTGCTTCAGGGTTCGACGTGTTGTGTGTTCAGAGTTGGTATTCTGCTTACCTTGGTTGTAACGAGTGGTGATTTGAGTTACTGTTGCCTTTCTATCCTCTCTAACCAGTCTGGATATTTTTTTTTCCGTACCATTCTCTGTAAACCCTAGAGATGGTTGTGGGTGAAAATCCCAGTAGATCAGCAGTTTTTGACATACTCAGACCAGCCTGTCTGCACCAACAACCATTCCACGTTCAAAATCTCACTTAAATCCCTTTTCTTCCTCATTCTGATGCTCGGTTTGAACTTCAGCAAGTCGTCTTCACCACATCTAGATGCCTAAATGCATGAGTTGCTGCCATGAGATTAGTTGATAAGCAATTTGTGTTTCCAAGTAATTAAACAGGTGTACTAATAAAGTGGCCGGTGAGTGTATTGAACATGCCTTGTCTATAGTATAATTTGCTGTGGATTATTTAGCTTGAGAAATATCTGCATGACACATTTATATTGATATATAAATGGGTGTTTGTGTGTAAACCTGTCTTTATGTGTATGGTTTATGTGTGGTATTTCACATAATTTATCGCATGTGTGTGTGTCCATCTGTAGTGGTGTGCAAGCCATTAACGCATATATATATATATATGTGTGTGTATGTAAATATATGTGTTGTGCAGATGGATCTCAGTGCTGACTAACAGTAAGGAGGAGGCTCTGAACATGGCGTTCCGTGGAGAGCAGAGTGCTGGAGATGACAATGTGGAAGACTTGACCAAAGCCATCATCGAGGATGTGCTGCGGACGCCTGGAAATGAAGTCTGTTGCGACTGTGGCGCACCAGGTTAGATGAGTTGCTGTGTGAAAGTTTTGTAGCATTGGGATCCCCACTTTGTCAGTGCAACAAGGTATCAAAATAGAGTTTTGCACCACCTTGTGGCTTAGATGTGAATGGCAGGACACACATCCCTCTGTAACTATACAATAAAACACCTAATTTTCCCGTTTCATCTGATCTAGAGCCTAAATGGTTATCCACTAACCTGGGCATCCTGACATGCATCGAGTGTTCAGGGATTCACAGGGAAATGGGAGTCCATATTTCACGCATTCAATCCATGGAACTCGACAAACTTGGATCTTCTGAACTCTTGGTGATCTGAACATAAATCTTTTAATTTACAATAATTGTAAAAAGTTTGGGGTCAGTACGTTTTTTTTTGTTTCATTGTTTGAGTAATGATTCAACAAGGATGCATTGCATTGAAGAACTGTTAATATGCTCGTTACTCATAGCCAATGCAATTTCTCCACAGCTGGCTAAGAATGTGGGTAACAGCAGTTTTAATGAAATATTAGAAGGGAATCTGCCGAGTCCTTCACCAAAGCCAACACCATCAAGTGACATGTGAGTACAAGCTTACCTAGCATACATTAACAAATGTATACAGAGCTACAGGCTTTAGCTATGAGGATGACCCTTTGTTTTGTAGTTAATGCACTAATTGATGTACAACAGTATGTGGTTTGAATAAAGTTTTAAAAGCGAATTTTTTTAGGACTGAGAGGAAGGAGTACATAAATGCGAAGTACGTGGAGCACAGGTTTGCTCGGAGGACAGCCACTACAGCCACAGCCAGACAGGGCGACTTGTACGAGGCTGTGAGAACTCGAGACCTGATGGCTCTTATTCAGCTCTATGCAGATGGAGTGGAGCTAATGGATCCATTTCCAGAAGCAGGACAAGTATTGATCTCTGATTAATAGTTTGTCATGAAGTTACTGATTTATATGCTGCTTATTTAGAGAAATGTAGTCATTTATTCCCTAGAGTGTAATTGAACTGACTTCAGGACAGATGACTAGAGTGGCTTTTTGCAAATGTGACAAACACAGGTTATTCAATATTTTTGTAAGATGCTTCATATTCGTTATAGAGGATATAAAATCTAAAATTTCCATACCGCCTTTAAAAAAGATTCTCAAAGCACTTTACAATAAAAATGCATGTCAATCTAAAACAAAATACAAAATCAAACAAAAGAGCACAGGAGGATTCATTTAGAAATTAAAAAAAGATCTGTTTTTAAAATGTGTTTTGAAAATGCCAAGAGACTGTGCTTCCCAAATTTCAACTGGAAGTAGGTTCCACAACCTGCGAGCAGATTTAAAAAAAGCTCTGTGACCCATGAAACATAACAACCAGCAAACCCTGCTGAGAATCATAAAACTTTGTTTTGTAATATAAGGTGTTAATAGCTAAGATGAATAATCCGGGGTCAGACCTTGGAGAGCATTGTATGTGAGTATGAGAAATGGACTCTATACTTAACTGTTAGCCAGTTTAGTGAAAATGGGAGTAATACTGTATGATCTCTAGATTTGGCCCTATTTAAATTTCTAGCTGCTAAAAAAAGTATGCTTAGAAACCCCAATAAGAAGTTGTTTTTATTTTATTTTTTAATGTGCATTACAATCAAGATTACAGTAAATAAAGACTAAAAATAAAGGGCCCTAAAATTGATCCCTGAGGGATGCCTGTAGAAACTGACCCAATATCAGACCTGTATTCCCTAAAACAACAAACTCTCTGTGTCTGGTCAAATAAGATGTAAGCCAGTTTAAGATGGTGCCCAAAATACCAAAAACTGTTTCAAGGCGTTTCAGTAAAACAGTATGACACTAATATCTAAGAGAATAAGAATAGTAGGAGATCCAGCATCAGAGGCCAAAAGTTATTAGTCACTTTAACCAGGGCCGTTTCAGTGCTATGAAATTTTCAAAACCCAGATTGAAGTTGCTCAAAAAGATTGTTAACAGAAAGATGATTATACAACAGTAAAGCTACAATTATCTAAATCTAAGATGCACTTCTAGAGGATAACGGCAGCAATTTTTAATGAAGCTGGGACAACACCAGTACTCAATTCATGAATTATGTTAAGCACTGCTGGGCACAAATGATCAAAATAAGACTTAAACAAACCAGTAGGGGATCAAGTACACAAGTGGTTGCTTTGAAACCTGAAACAACTAACAAGTAAAGAATAATCAGGTTGCACAAAATTTGAAGGGCACCCATAAAACTCTGCATAAGAATTATTAGGAGAGGAAAGGACAGAAGTCTAGTAACTAACATTAACAATTTTGGCAGTAAAAAATTGATTTCCACCTATGAAATTTAACAGTGCGAGGCATACTCTATGTACATGCTGAACTGATTAATCCAGGTTAAAAAATACTGCAAAATGGTCAGAAAGACCAATATCGACAGGAGAAGGCTAGGACAGGAACAACTCATTTTCAATCACTAGGTCAAGTGTGTGTCCTTGGCAATTAGTGGAGGCATTTATAAACTGAATAAGATTAAAAACATTCCAATACCACCAAAAAAATCTTTGGCTAACAAGGAATTAGTTTGATCATTATGTATATTAAAATCTCCCAAAATAAGTACTGTATCCTCTAAGCTTAAAACACAGCAGAGACAATAAATCAGCAAATTCAGACATAAAAAACATCTTTAGTCTTAAGAGGTCTATGCATGGTTGCACTTAACGTTAGATTGTGAGGCAGAAATACTAAAAAACAAGACATGGACATAGGTACAGACACAATGCTGACTTTAAGTTTCAAGTTATATAGCACAATGATATCCCGCCTCTACCCGAATCAAACAGTCTGTAATAATAGCGGAGGAGTAATAATGTTAAGGCAGAACTATATAGCATATTTAACTCAATGCAAATAATTCTCAGTAATGTTGTCCTGATTCTGACTGAATTACTGTCTACAGGACCCGGGAGAGACAGCGCTGCATTTTGCCGTGCGGACATCAGACCAGACCTCACTGCACCTGGTGGACTTTCTTGTCCAAAACAGGTATCAGACAGAATATTCTGTTGTGCACATTTGTCCACTGAGAGAATTAAGCTGCAAGGTGGTGAATATGGATCTGTGTGTGTACAGCGGAGCTCCAGACAGACAGACAGATAGTGGAAACACTGCTCTCCATTACTGCTGCACATACGAGAAGCCAGAGTGTCTCAAACTGCTGCTCAGGGGAAAACCATCTATTGACCTGGGTAAGTGCGTTATCTTAGGCATCTAACCAAGGATGTTTCAACAGAGACATCATCTGCAGTTATTTTAAAATAAATAAAGGCAGAGCTAAGTACAATATTTTGACCTTGTGTGATGATTAATTTGTTGAAGATTATTTCAACTTTAAATTGGCAATTGTTGTGAATATATGTTAATAAATGATCATGCGTAGAACAGTAATCTGAAAATGTAACTACAAATTAAAATGATTTTGTCGATCTTAATTCTTGGAGGCTCATCCTCGGACATGTTTCATTCCTCAGATTCTTAGCACTAAATAATATACAGGTGTCACCACATCTAACCTGGAGGCTTAGATTTTTGCTTCTTGCGCAATTTAAATATATGTCATTTTTCCCAGCCCCTTAAATGTAACTGTTGAAAATCTTAGAACAGTTATTTATTCTTAATTGAATTGCCATAGTAGTAGCAGCAAGGCTCTTCCAATGCACTTTGTTTTATTTCAGTAAATCAAAATGGGGACACGGCTTTGGACATTGCCAGACGACTGAAAAATGCACAGTGTGAAGAGCTAGTGAGTGTTAATCGTTGTGTTAACTGCAGAAGATTTTTTGCCATACAACCACCTGAAATTTCAATATACAGTCGTGTAATTACTCAAAACATGGCCTTTTCTGGCATTAACATCAGAGAGGAGGTTTGTATTAAGTTAATAGTTTGTGTTTGGATGCGCAGCTGGCAGAGGCAGCAGCCGGGAGGTTTAATCCTCACGTTCATGTGGAGTATGAGTGGAATCTGCGGCTGGAGGAGATCGACGAGAGTGACGATGATCTAGATGACAAGGTTTGTCAGCCGACCTTTTGTTTTGTCCCATATCTCCTTATACAAGAGTTCCACTTCGCTCTGTGAGTTAAGAGATCCCTCTTTATGCCCCCCTCTATTATAAGCATGAGCATTGTGAGGAATTCTCTGTTAGATTGATTGCTATTTGCTGGAAAGTTCACATCTTGTTAGAATTTTCTCGAAGGGCTTCAAATTCTAAAATCTAAATCATTTTTGAATGCTTCATAAAAGTGCATCCTAAAAATAAATTAAAAATATTCCTACATTTCGATTTGCCTGAAAGCACACTGTATATCTACAGCGCCACCCAGTGCAATCAGTTGTAAAAACAAAGGTTTTACTAGTCTCAAATAAATATTTTTCCATCCCCAGCCCAGTCCAGTGAAGAAAGAGCGTTCTCCCCGACCTCAAAGCTTCTGTCATTCCTCCAGCGTGTCCCCTCAGGAGAAGCCGTCTTTGTCAGGGTATTTAGGACACAGAGACAAACAGCGACTGTCCTATGGAGCCTTTGCTAGTCCCGTCTACAGCACCTCCACCGATACACCTGCATCTCCAGTATCAGAGGGGCCCACAATAGCCAGCAAGACCACTTCAAAAGGTACGCACGCCTTTAAACTAAAATAAAGATGAAACTGAAAAAAAAAAGAGTAGGCCAGGTGCCTGTAAAGGTAAAGCATGGTTATGTTTGCATGTAACTAATGGCTTTGCATTAACTCTAATTGCGGGGGAGGTATAATCTACAATCAATGGAAACTAATCATGAGTGATTGTGAAACATCCTCTCAACCTCACAACCACTGTCTGCTTGCAAACCAAACTTCAGTGAGCAACCTTTGTCTTTGGTTTCAAACTAATTGGATATCAGCCCGCCGCCTGCATTCTGGGACTAGCTTACCCAAACATGAACATTAGCTAAAAATTGACTATTCTGGTTATTTTGGTTGTGCTTCCGGAGGTGATTTTATACTCCTCCTTGGTTGGAGTGCTGCCTTTCCCCCTTGTGTTTTGGTGCGCTCGGGTCACACTTGGTTCTCGACCAATCACGTCATCTCGTCACTCTTTCAGCTCCGTCCACCGGACCGCCCACCTCCCTGCCACTTGGGATCGCAATCAAGTGCAGGAGGCAGCTCCACTCTATCTAAGAAGAGAGCGCCGCCTCCACCTCCTGGACACAAGCGCACCCACTCTGACCCCCCCAGTCCCGTACTTCAGGGCCCGCAGAGCAAAGGTGCGTCCAGGTGGAAACACCTCAGTTTGTGACTGAAGAAACAACATTGCATCACAACTTCCGCTGACAGAAAAGAACTAAATTCTTGCAGTTTTGTCGTTTTGGTGCTGATAGTGGTGGTGGTGTTGGTGTGAAACGGGTGGGTATGAATTCTGAGCCTGACCTCAAATAGCCATTACAATATAGTGATGCGCTGAGTAATTGATTTAGGACTTGAGTATGTGTTGATGATCAAAGACTGAGAGCTTTCCGAGTGGAAGCGTGGCATGTCAAACACCCAAGGATATTAATACAATTAGTGCTCAACATTACATTATCTTCAGTAATTTTTCTTTCCCCACCCCACAATGAGAGTTAATCTCATTTAATATTCATATTAATCAGCTTATGCCTGCTTTTTTTGTCGCTTTGTGATTCCGAGCTTTGCGATTTAAGAAAAACAATGCATTTTGTTCATATTGTGTTGCATTTCTGCGATTAAATTAGCTTTTAAATTGGTTTAAGTTTGTAATTCATGTGCTATTATCTCCACACGCTAGAATTAAGGAAAACTACAATAAAAATGGTGATTAAAATCTGTAAATAATTACAATTAGATTGAATATCAATTTAGGAAATAATGTCAAAATTATCAAATAGTTTTATCATTTAAATGTTTGAATTTGGTCAGTAATGTCAAGACTTTTGAGATGGAACAGGCTACTATCATCATTTTAATTATTATTTTTTTTAATGACATTGGATGTGTTTAGGTACTTTATCACACTTGGCTTATTTAATATGCGCAACTGCATTTTGCGAGGTTACTTTAGCGTTAGATAATAGTGCGTTTAACATATCCAATAATACATTTATGCTTTTTAAAAAGTCTTGGGACACAAAAATCTACTGTATTTGTGAAAGGTGATAGTTCGCCCCCATTTGACTGTGCCACAAAATTATGGCTTTTATAGTTTTTCAGAGAAAATCAACCTGCAAATGACTTCCTTACAGTTGCCTTGGCATATTACAAATATTTTACTTCATAAAAAAGTCTTGGTAACATCGATGAAGATCACATGCACATAAAAGGAAGAGTATAAGACATGGCCAAAGCTCTGAATGAAATACAGGAACTTCAAGCCCGCTTTAAACCTCTTCCCTCTTTTGAACCTCATAGGAAGTGACTCCACACCTCCTTCTGCAAATCGGACATCCCCGGCCAATAAGTTTGAGGGAATTCAGCAGCAGCAAAGGTGATATAGAAAATACCTGCTGTTTCATGTTGTCTGACTCTTTTCAATCTTTACCCTTGTATAAACTTAGAGTTTGTGATTTATAAAATGTAATAGTCCTGTTTTGCCCATCAATCATGTCTGCATATAAAGACCATTAAGATTTAGCATTAATCATTTTAAGAATAAAAGATATTAATCACATACCTTTTTGATTTCAGCACTGCTTCTATGAACACAAAAGCAGCATTTGGCCCACGTGTTCTTCCCAAACTACCTCAAAAAGGTACATTTCACATGACATTAGCTACGGGTTATTTATTTATATTTCAGATTTTTACCTTTATGTTGACCTACACATGATGTCTTACTCTTTCAGTGGCACTACGAAAGATTGACACTATCCACCTCTCCTCAATGGACAAGTCCGGTCCTGACGTCCTGCAGAAACCCCACAGGCCCAGGACACGCCTCCCACCAGAGCTTCAGATACGATAACTAGACCCACTGAGCCGCCACCTAAAATCCCACAACCTGCAGAACGCTCCCAGCCGGTGGAAGTGCCGCAGAAACCGCATATCTCAGACCTTCCCCCTAAACCGCAGCTATCTGATCTTCCCCCAAAACCACAATTGTCGGATTTACCTCCCAAACCTCAGCTTTCTGACCTGCCCCGAAACCCCAGCTTAAGGATCTTCCTCCTAAGCCACAGCTCTCCGACCTCCCATCCAAGCCTACCGTGTCTTCAGCAGCTGAGACCACACAGAGGCAAACAACGCAGGAGGAAACGAGTCCAAAGCCCCAGCGGACAGAGGAGCAGTCGTCCAGTCAGCAGGAGGAGCTCTCTCCGAGACAGGCCAGTGAGGACACTAATGGTGCACCTGCAGGGACCGTGGAGATGCCTGTCCCCATGCCACGGAAAATAAACACAGTGGTGAGTGAAAAGACATTTTCATTAATTTTTAAAAAGTACTGTGGACCCAGAAAGTTTAAGTTTAGCAGCTTTCTGTTTTGTACTCATTTCATGATTTGTGTCTGTTGTTTTATAATTTTTAACCTAATATAACTTTTTTTAATTCATAATATTGAGCTTAAAAAGTGCACTTTTAACTTAAAAAAGTAAAAATAAATAAGAAGGCATTAGTTTATATATCAATTAATATTTCTTTTTTTTTTATAGGTCAAAAGTTCAAAAGTTTAAGACCAGTCTTTTTTTTTAAAGAAATTAATACTTTTATTCAGCAAGAACACATTAATTTGATAAGAAATGTCAGTAAAGACTTTTATAATGTTACATGAGATTTCTATTTCAAGTAATTTATGTTCTTTTGTTCTTTCTATCTATAATTCTGAAAAAAAAGTGTCACGTTTCCACAAAAATATTAAGCAGCACAACTGTTTTCAACATTGTTAATAGTAAACCTTTCTTGAAAATCAGCATATTAGAATGATTTCTGAAGGTTCGTGTGACACTGAAACCTTTTATATATATTATAATCAAAATAGAAAACAGGTTACATGTTATATGTGAATAATGTTTCACATTGTTCATGTTTTTACTGTATTTTAATTAATGAATGCAGCCTTGGTGAGCATATGTGACCTATTTCAGAAACATAAAAAATCCTACTGACCCAAAATTTGAAACAGTAATGCATAC